>NC_026000.2:41503644-41724863 GCF_000442705.2 Elaeis guineensis | reverse complement strand
CAGGTTAAAACTGTCAACCCTGATTAGATCATCCGAATCGTGCTCAACTCAAACAGTCCTGTGACTCCTCACAAGGACTACCCTGGCCAAGTTTTGCTAAATTGAAACACGACTGTACACAGCTCCTAAACTGGAGTGGTCAATCCCATCTTGACACACGCACCGACAAGTCAAGTACTTGACTACACCCAGCAGCCTTCCGTCACTGAATTAGAAATTCAGGTAGTCCAGTGCCTAAGTGCAGTGAGTTGCTTGCAAGTCACCGTGGCGGTCTCAGGTCGGAGGGATATTTATACCCATATTCCATCGGAGCAAATCTTGACAGCAGAAATAGCTCCGGAGTCGGTCACGTTCAGTGCAGATGTACCCTTACATCTCACCTGTATGCCATACCAGTGTCTCCACACTCATTGGTTAAGAGGACAACCAACCTATATGGCACACAACGACCTATGCTTGATAAACGTTGTCGTCCTTGGTAACAACGTATCATTTGGTCGCGAACAGATTTAAGGACTAAACGACAAATCCTCCTTTGTCGAGTCTAAATAGTCCTAAGGACTTCACCACAACATAGGAGTTCATTAGAAGATGAAATATTTTGTGATGAAAAATATCAAAATAATTTTTATTAATTCATAATTCATGTACATATATAAAAATGAGCACAACCGTCAACAGGCTGACGATTGGCTTTGGGACACTATTCCCAACAATCTCCCACTTGGCCTAAAGCCAATCGGTGCAGTATCTAATACCCATCTTCGACTTGTAGTCGTCGAACTCCTTCACCGCAATGGCTTTAGTGAATGGGTCGGCCAGGTTCTCCTTTCCGTCGATCTTCTGAAGGTCGACGTCACCTCGATCCATAATTTTTCGGATGAGATGGTAGCGGCACAGAATATGCTTCGTCCGCTGGTGTGCCTTGGGTTCCTTCACCTGAGCAATGGCTTCAGAGCTGTCACAGTAGAGCAGAACTGGACCAATAAGGGAGGGTGCTACTCCGAGCTCGATGATAAATTTTCTCAAGCCACACTGCTTCTTTGGCAGCATCTGATGCAGCGACATACTCCACCTCGCAAACTGAATCAGCCACTATGTGTTGCTTAGAACTCTTCCGGCAGATAGCCCCACCATTAAGGGTAATAATAAATCCCGAAACACTTTTGCTGTCATCGTGATCAGACTGGAAACTAGAGTCTGTAAACCCTATAAGTCTCAAGTTCGATTCACCATAAACAAGCCACTGATCCTTAGTATTTCTTAAATACTTTAGGATGGTTTTAACAACCTTCCAGTGATTCTCTCCTGGATCAGGTTGGTATCTACTCACTACCCCTAGTGAGTATGCCACATCTGGTCGTGTACATATCATGGCGTACATGATAGATCCTACTGCCGAAGCATATGGAATCCTACCCATACGCTCTCTCTCTTGAGGTGTTGTCGGATAATCCCTCTTCGAGAGAAAAATTTCATGGCCTATCGGTAGATAGCCTTTCTTAAAATTCTCCATGCTGAACCTCTTCAACATAGTATCTATGTACGTAGACTGGGATAAACCAAGCAACCTTTAGATCTATCCCTATAGATCCTCATCCCTAGGATATAGGAAGCTTCTCCCAAATCGTTCATGGAGAACTATGATGACAGCCAAATCTTTATTCCCTGTAATGCAGGGACATCATTCTCGATTAAGAGAATATCATCCACATACAATACAAGAAATACCACTACTGGACCATTAGCCCACTTATAAATGCAAGGCTCTTCTCCATTCTTAATGAAGCCATACGTCTTGATCGTCCTATCAAAACGTATGTTCCAACTCTGGGATGCCTGCTTAAGTCCATAAATGGACCTCTGTAGTCTGCATATCTTAGACTCATCAGTGGATGTGAATCCTTCAGGTTGTATCATATACACCTCTTCATCCAACTCTCCGTTTAGGAAAGCTGTCTTCACATCCATTTGCCAGATTTCATAGTCCAGATGGACAGCTATCACAAGCATAATCCGAATAGATTTGAGCATTGCCACAGGAGAAAATGTCTCGTCATAGTCTATACCATAACGTTGATGATATCCCTTGGCAATCAGATGGACTTTATAGGTTTTCACCTTTCCGTTTATGCCCATCTTCCTCTTGAAGACCCACTTACACCCTATGAGTTTTACTCCTTCGGGTGGGTCAACCAATGTCCACACATCGTTGACCTTCATGGACTCTATTTCGGATTTCATGGCCTCTAGCCATTTCTCAGAGTCAAATCTCTGCATTGCATCCATGTAGGTGATCGGATCCTCATCGTTTTCATCAAGTTCGATAGGATCATCGTTCCGGACCAAGAAACTATAGTATCTATCTGGTTGACATGGTACTCTACCAGATCGCCTTAAGGGTGCTTGAACAATGGGCTCCGAATCTGATCTAATCAAATCCAGTTCAGGTTCAGCAACTTATGTCGTTTTTTCACCTGTCGATCTTCATCAAGTTCGACCTTAGAGGCAACAGTCCCTTCACCAAGGAATCTTTTTTCAAAAAGATTGCCTTAAGGCTGACAAACACCTTTTGCTCATCAGCAAGGTAGAAATAATACCCTTTGGTCTCTTTTGGGTATCCTATAAAATTATACTTGTCAGACCTAGGTCCTAGCTTGTCCGTAATTAAATGTTTAACATAAGCCGGACACCCCCAAACCCTAAGGTGCGAGAGTACTGGCTTACATCCTATCCATATCTCATATGGTATTTTGGTGACAGACTTACTCGAAACTCTATTTAGAAGGTAACAAATCGATTCGAGCGCATATCCCCATAGGAAGATCAACAGACCAGCAAACCCAATCATGGATCGAACATGTCCAACAAGGTCCTATTCCTCCTTTCAGATACACCATTATGCTGTGGTGTTCCAAGAGGAGTCCATTGAGAGAGAATCTCATTCTCCCCAAGATATGTCAGAAACTCATTGGAAAGGTATTCACCTCCTCGATCAGATCGAAGAATTTTAATACACTTTTTAATTTATTTTTCTACCTCATTTCAGAATAGTTTGAACATTTCAAATGACTCCGACTTATGCTTCATTAAATAGACATACCCATACCTCGATAGGTCGTCTGTGAAGGTTATGAAGTAGAAATATCCACCTCTTGTACTTGAGCTCATGGGTCCACATACATCAGAATATACCAAACCCAAGAGTTCACTGGCTCGCTCACCTTTTCCAGTAAAAGGTGATTTGGTCATTTTACCAAGAAGACAGGACTCACAGGTTGGAAGTGATTCACAATCACCTACTTCAAGAATTCCTTCTTGAGCCAACCTGTTTATCCTGTTCTTATTGATATGACCTAGCCTACAGTGCCAAAGGTAGACTTCTGACATATTATCTATTCTAGGCATTTACCGAAGGTTTGAACCACATTAATAGGTTGTGATAGAAAGTAAATTTTATTATTAAGTTGTCCAACAAACATTGTAACATCATTCAAAATAATATTGTAAACATTTCCTTTTATTAAAAATTGATAATCGTTCATGGCCAAAAGGCCTACAGAAATAATATTTAATAAAAAGTTGGACAATAGTGACATTCACTCAGAATTATATTTCGAGAATTGATTACAAGGTTCATGATTCCTAATGCTAGAACTGAAACTTTGCTTCCATCTCCAACATTCAGGAACCTCTCGCCTTCATCAAATCTCCTACTGACCTGCAGACCCTACATCGAATTGCAAATATGATAAGGGCTTCCGATATCCAATACCCAGGCAGTAGTATCACAAAAGAAAAAGTTGCAAGGTATTATCATATAAGTACCTTGCTTCTTCTTCGGCCTGTTCGGGTCCAGTGAGGCAATGTATAGAGGACAGTTCCTCTTCCAGTGCCCTTGCTTCTTGCAAAAGAAGCACTCCGCCTGGCTCTAGTCGGGCTTGCACTTCTTGGTCTGACCTTGTGCAAACATCCCAGCATGCAGCTGCACCTTCTTATTCTTCTTCTTCTTCTTCTTCTTCCTTTTCTTAAAGGGTCGACGACCAGAAGAAAACCCTCCCACAACATTCACCGACTCCTTATGAAGCTGGTGATCCTTCTCAAAGTTCTGCAGCAACCCCAACAAGCCGTGGTAGTTCACTGCAGGCTTTGTCATTCGAAAATGAGTAAGGAAGGGAAGGAAGGACTTGGGCAGAGAATTAAGGATCACATCCTTACCGAGTTGCTCGTACAGGGAAAAACCCAGTTTACTTAGGCGCTCAATCATTTTGATCATGTATAGTACATGATCAGTGACTGAGGCTCCATCCCTCATCCGAGCATTGAAAATAGTACAACTAGTTTTGTGTCTTTCAACGTCATCAGGCATGCCAAAAGAGTCGTTCAACATTTGAAGCATCTCCTGTGGCTAGGCGTTCTCGAACCTGCGACTGAACTCATCATTCATTGCCACCAACATTATGCACCGGATGGTGGTGCGATCGTTGAGCCACTTCTGGTAAGTGTCTCAGACCGTCCCTCTACCATTCAGGGCTGGCTCTTCAAGTGCCGAATCCGTTACTACATAAAGGATCCACTCATGCTCAAGAACGATTCTTAATTTTGAAACCAGCTATCAAAATTAGGTCCCATGAGCTTGTCATTATCTAATAATGATCGGAGTGACAGGGTAGTGGCCATAGCTGTATAAAGAAAAACCAGATCTATATTAGTACATAAATTATTAATACTAAAGACTGAGACTTTAGTCTAAAGTTTCTTTCAGTATTTTTATGAATTGGTAGCCTCAACCTCCAATTCGAAGAATTACTTTAATTCCTTAGTGGATACTAGAATCCACACAGACTACACACGAGCCCAACTTTTATTGGTCAACCCATGTGTATCTATGGGTAGGTTCATAACCAGTTGTTTCTCTAAACAACTTCTAATAATTGATTTTTCCCCAGAACCTAATCAGTAGGCTTTGGCCTCCACTGAAAAGATCTGGTTAGGTCCAACTATTAACATAATTTGATTTGGTGAATCAGACCAATAAATGATCAGGCCCGACTTTGGCCGGCCAACCTGACTACCATCAGAAAGACTCAAACCAAATTATCATATTATGAATGATAATTTTATTAGTCAATAAACACCAGCCTTTGGGCCTCCAATGATTATTAAACTAATGGACTCATTATCACTCACTTAATGGGAGGCTATGACTTAGTTATCAATATAACTTAATCATTTTTAGGACCTAATAATTTTTGAGGATTTTATTAAAGAATAGATGAGAAGATAAATTACCAGCCAATTTCAATCCTCCCACTGACTTCACCAAGTCAGATTAAAAAATGATTTAATTAAGCCAGCATTAGGAGCACCTAAATCAGTCAAACTTATTTACCTAATGACATGGATGAGCCCTAATCACCAAGTGATCTAATCAAAATCTAATTCACCAGGTTGGCCAGGTAAGTGAGATCAGTGGTGGGGATATGCCATTAACTCGTCAGAGATCGAATCACTGCGAGTAGCTCCCGCTTAAAAACCACTGGTCAAAGTGCCAAACTTACCTTAGACACCAACCGATTTATTAGTTTGAATTTGATCAACTTAGTAAATTGGGTTCCACCGCGTAGCCATGAATTAAGTCCATCTTGGTCTAGTTAAAGATATGGATCCATTTAACTACAACTATTGAAGTTGAGTCTAGAGTATCCTTGACCTAATCTAATTCAACTTTTGATTAGATTTGACCAATTACTCTAATTTAGTCCATTTCTTTATGCTAACCTTAGGTCTAACCCAATTATGGACCTAATCCATCTAACCCATTGACCCACAAGTTTATGCAATTGTCTTAGGTCTTAATTCACAATTCTAGACCTACTAGACAACACTTAATTCTTTTAATTAAGTATTTGGATTGATGGGTCAGGGTTTGGTATTTCAAAAATAATTTTCAAATTTAAAAGTTTTATTTTCTGTTCACCAAATATGTTGACTCATTTCACAAATAGATCAGCACATTTCATAAATAGCAATCCTATTGCTAATTACATAACAAAAAATAACTCAATCAAAATAAATCATGAATATTCCTTTAGATCTAATCTAACACATTTATGATAAATTTTATAATTAAACCTATACAATTAATTTCTTTCACTGCTTCATCTTCATGGGATATAATTGCAGCGACACCCCAACCGCCATAGGAGACCCCATCGAATAGAAGGAAAGGGCCTTTAAACCTTACTTTTCTCCTATGACCGGATGGCCATGGCAACCAACCCAATTCGATTACTTGCTACTTGGATCCAGTATATCTAAATATATCAATTTTAAAATTTAAATTTTAAATTTTAAATTTCAAATTTAAATTTTAAATTTCAAATTTTAAATTTTAAATTTTAAATTTTGAATTTTAAATTTCAAATAAATTTTAAATTTCAATTTTAAAATTTTGAATTTCAAATTTTGAATTTCAAATTTTGAATTTTAAATTTTGAATTTCAAATTTTGAATTTTAAATTTTGAATTTCAAATTTGAAATTTCTATCAAATTTCAAATTTTAAATTTCAAATTTTAAATTTCAAATTTTTGAATTTTGAATTTGAATTTCAAATTCAAATTTTAAATTTTGAATTTTAAATTTTGAATTTCGAACAACTTTCAAAATTCAAATTTTAAATTTTAAATTTTAAATTTCAAATTTTAAATTTAAACTTTTAGATTATAACTTAATCTACGCATGCAAATATATATATCATTCTTAGAACCTTGCTCTGATACCATTTGAAGTGAGGAAATTTAGTGCAGGGGTAAAATGGTAATTTTAAAACTTTTTAAAATCATTATTTTATAGCAAAAATTATTAATTAATCTAATTAATTAATAAGAATTTATCCTACACTAGGATCTAAATATGATATATAGCATGCATGCATTTAAATTTGAAATTCAAATTTGAACAGTAAATACTTTTCTGTAATGTGTTCAGAACACAATACCTTTGTGCAGGTAGTAGATCATCGTAATTTGATCACCATCGGGAGAGTCTGATCATCGCGATGTAGCCACACAGTGTGTTTGACCTCTGCAGATCATCCACATGAAGCTCTCGGTCTGATCGACTCCTCATGAGTGCTAGCTCGTTGTAGAGCCCTTTCGACGATTGATGCTGATCGAACTCCTTTGATCGATGTCTGTCAATTCTTTGGATGCTCTGAATCATTACAAACATGCTTGAGAGGATGTTGAAGATCTCTCTAAAATTTGGTGGGCTCACGACACTCGTAGCTCACCTTGTCACTTCCCGAACTCCAGGCTGAAACCCTGAAGAACTCACTGAAACCCTGCGCACACTTTTTCTTTCTTTTCTTTCTTTTTCTCTCAGAAGGATATAGACCTTCACCTTGCAATAAGGATTCTTCACGCCCAAATTTTCTCTCAAAAATTTTCTTGCACATGCTCCACTCTTCTCCTCCTTTTAAGACAATGTCAAACGTCTTATCCATGTGAGAGGATAAAGATGAGTAATTACACATTTGAATTCAAATCAAATTTTGAATTCAAATGGAAACCAATTTATTCTTATCCACTAAGGGCATGAGAAGAGGAGGGTGTGGCTTAATTTGTGTGTGAGTGATTTCATGAGAAATATTTTCTCATATAATAAATGGGGCATTAAAAGAGGATAAGGTCAAGGTGCTAAGATTGGTTGCTCATTCAAATTCAAACTTTGTTTTGAATTTGAATGGCCAACAAATCATCCTTATCCACTCATTTGGTGCATTAAAGTAGGGCATGAGGAGGGCTTTACGTGAGGAAAAATTCATGAGAACTTTCTTCTCGTGAATTCAAATGGGTGCAATGGAAGTGAGGTGGCGCAGGGAGAATGGGTCAAGGTGGTTTCATTATTTAAACCAACCTAATTGAACCAAATAAGTTAGGCCCAATTAGACTAATTTAAACCTAACTTAATTAGGCTTAATTAGGCTCACTAATCCTAATCAAATTAGGAATTGATTAAGCCCAACCCCTGATCATATCAGGGACCAAACCATCTCGACGATTAGGTCAACTCTTAACCTAATCGGGTCAAACCCAACTGAATCCAATTCAATTGGACTTGATCCAAAAATAATTACTCAATCAAATTGAGTTAATTAGTGATAAAATCACTAATTAAATATCTTATAAATATAGAATCCAAATCCGATGGGTAATCGGGCATCAGAATTCATCGATATGTAACCCTGATCGAAGAGTCCCAAACTAGTGGGACTCTTGACCCTGGTACCCAAAATGTGTGGGACTCGTGATCAGAGAATTCTGATTCTCAATCATAGAGTCTCAGACACGTAGGACTCATAGTCTATGAGTATTAAACTCTTCATCAGCCATCAGATCAGATAGGAACCTCTAATGTGTGTGACCCCACAGGTTCGAACCTAAGCTGGTAGTACAGGAACCAATTTCTGTACTAATCGAAGTGACCATCTAGCAATGGTACCCGATGATCGGATAGATCGAATAGTCGCAATCGCAACACTCAGAACCTACATGAATATGGTTACTGTATAATTCATCCTTTTAACCTCTGTGTTTAGGATGACTCAGGTTAAACTGTCAACCCTGATTAGATCATCCGAATCGTGCTCAACTCAAAATAGTCCTGTGACTCCTCATAAGGACTACCCTAGCCAAGATTTTACTAAATTGAAATACGACTGTACACAGCTCCTAAACTGGAGTGATCAATCCCATCTTGACACACACACCGACAAGTCAAGCACTTGACTACACCCAGCAGCCTTTCGTCACTGAATTAAAAATTCAGGTAGTCCAGTGCCTAAGTGCAGTGAGTTGCTTGCAAGTCACTATGGCAGTCTCAGATCAGAGGGACATTTATACCCATATTCCATCGGAGCAAATCTTGACAGCAGAAATAGCTCTGGAGTCAGTAACATTCAGTACAGATGTACCCTTACATCTCACCTGTATGCCATATCAGTGTCTCCACACTCATTGGTTAAGAGGACAACCAACCTATATGGCAGACAACGACCTATGCTTGATAAACATTGTCATCCTTGGTAATAACGTATCATTTGGTCGTGAACAGATTTAAGGACTAAACGATAAATCCTCCTTTATCGAGTCTAAATAGTCTTAAGAACTTCACCACAACATAGGAGTTCATTAGAAGATGAAACATTTTATGATGAAAAAATATCAAAATAATTTTTATTAATTCATAATTCATGTACATATACAAAAATGAGCACAACCGTCAACAGACTGACGATTGCTTTGGGACACTATTCCCAACAGGAATAGCCATGCTTTTTTATTACCTCTGAAGCTCATTGCTAATAGAGGCAAGCATGTATTTGACAGTCATACTGTCATCTTATCACATCTTGTATGTTGCCCTTTCCTACTCAGTGGCATCTTCACCAATCATATCGGGTGCAACGATATGCAGAATATAGGAGACTTTTCTCTATGTGAGAATAATTCTTGGATTCCTCAATCAATCCATATAATTTGGTCTGATCAACTTATTGATATAAAATTTGCCACGTAGTGAAAATAAGGATGCCATTATGTAGTTTAATCTATAAGAATAAGAATATAATATAAGCAGACAACTCATAATGACATACACAACTAGATTAGGACTTTTGTCTAATTATATCTTCCATCTTTTTATCAAATTTCATAGCCCTCAAGTATGAAAATGAGAAACATCAATCATGTTTCTAAGTGGGATTGAGATCTCTATTCTTCACAAACATCTTGTGGATAGCACAACAAGCATTCATAAGTTCAAAGGTAGATAACTCTTTACCAATTGTATCTCATATAATTTTTAACATTTCTCTTGCCTTTAGAACATCCATATCTTATGGATAGTACAATAAACTACAGTGTTTTAGTTAAGTTAGATCCTTCATTCCTATGTGGTCATACTTAATAATGCTGTCCTTATAGATAGCATAACAAAATAATACTATTCAAATATACCATAAATATCTAAATATTCTTAGTCAACATCATATCAATCTCTATAGTAAGCCTTATAGATAGCATAATAAGCTCACTATAGATCTTGACATACTCTATTGACTTAGCATGAAGGAAGGCCTTTATAGTATCTATATCACAAAGCAATCCAAATTCGAAACTTAATAGATCAAATTAGTCAGGTAAGTAGGTAAAAGGTTCTTCAATGCTTTTTTTAGACACCAACAACTTAGCCAGATAAGTAAATGGATAAATAACCACCTTTGACACTTGCCTTAGACACCAACTGATCAATGAATTTGAAATTCAGTTAGCAAGTGAATCTCAATACTACAGCTTAATATAATTTTTGATTGAGGGTCTTTGACTGGTCTCATGCATATCCTAACAATTTACATCATATGTAATATGCATATCACAAAAAAAATAATATCATGCATTATACCATACAGATCACATAGGATGTTCTCTCTTCTTACAAGAAGTGATCAATTCCTTATTGACCACTCACAATCTCCATAAATACTTCACCAAATCTAAAACATGTCACACATATCTCAAAGAGTCATGTTAGGGTATGAATCAAAGTATGGATTCATATACATAAGATAATATGGTGATCTCAAGTCTAAAGATCACTTGCACCACTTCCACTGGAGAAACATCTTTTGACATGTTGATAAGACTCCATCAGATGTTCTCCCTATAGATTAGTTCAGTGAACTCATTCTTCAATGAGCACCTACATCCTTATATTAGTATCATTACATAAGTGATTGTGAGATTAATCACCCTCTTTATCAAGCATATAAAGGATGTACCAGTCTTACTGGCATCATCGATCTCCGACTCAATGATCTTATGATTAGAAATATTTTAGACTGGGGCTATCAAAATTTTAGCTATCACTGGCATGATCTCATCATGGCCCTAAAATTATTATCCTAATCTATGGGATTCATCATAATCATAATTAAATAATAATATGATATAGTAAATGATGAAACACAATGCCTCATAAATATAAAATAGCTAATGTCATGCATATGAGTAGGAAGATTATACAGAATAGTCCCATCACATCATCTATGCAATTGGCTTGAAAGATACTATTTTTTTAGGGACTACAGAGTATAACAGCTAGTGGATACTAGATTTAGTATGTTTCCACCACTACACTGTTGGGAATAGTGTCCCAAAGCCAATCGTAAGCCTGTTGATGGTTGTGCTCTTTTTTTGTATATATACATGAATTATAAATTAATAAAAATTATTTTGATATTTTTCATCATAAAATGTTTCATCTTCTAATGAACTCCTATATTGTGGTGAAGTCCTTAGGACTATTTAGACTCGACAAAGGAGGATTTATCGTTTAGTCCTTAAATCTGTTCGCGATCAAATGATACGTTGTTACCAAGGATGACAACGTTTATCAAGCATAGGTCGTTGTGTGCCATATAGGTTGGTTGTCCTCTTAACCAATGAGTGTGGAGACACTGGTATGGCACACAGATGAGATGTAAAGGTACATCTGCACTGAACATGACCGACTCCGGAGCTATTTCTGCTGTCAAGATTTGCTCCGATGGAATATGGGTATAAATGTCCCTCCAACCTGACACCGCCATGATGACTTACAAGCAACTCACTGCACTTAGGCACTGGACTACCTGAATTTCTAATTCAGTGATGGAAGGTTACTGGGTGTAGTCAAGTACTTGACTTATCGGTGCGTGTGTCAAGATGGGATTGACCACTCCAGTTTAGGAGCTGTGTACAGTCATGTTTCAATTTAGTAAAATCTTGGCCAGGGTAGTCCTTGTGAGGAGTCACAGGACTGTTTGAGTTGAGCATGATTCGGATGATCTAATCAGGGTTGACAGTTTAACCCTGAGTTGTCCTAAGCACAGAGGTCAAAAGGATGAATTATACAGTAACCATATTCACGTAGGTTCTGAGTGTTGCGATTGTGACTATTCGACCTATTCGTCATCAGGTACCATTGCTAGATGGTCACTTCGATTAGTACAGGAATTGGTTCCTTGCTACCGGCTTAGGTTCGAACCTGTGGGGTCACACACATTAGAGGTTCCTATCTGATCTGATGGTTGGTGAAGAGTCCTAATGCTATGGACTATGAGTTCTACATGTCTGGGACTCTATGATCGAGAATCAGATTCTCTGATCATGAATTCCACACATTTTGGGTACCAGGGTCAAGAGTCCCACTGGTTTGGGACTCTTGATCAGGGTTACATATCGATGAATTTTGATGCTCGATTACCTATCAGATTTGGACTCAATATTTATGAAAGGTTTAATTAGTGATTTGATCACTAATTAACTCAATTTGATTGAATAATTATTTTTGGATCAAGTCCAATTGAATTGGATTCAGTTGGGTTTGACCCGATTAGGTTAAGAGTTAACCTAATCGTCGAGATGGTTTGGTCCCTGATTTGATCAGGGGTTGGGCTTAATCAATTTCTGATTTGATTAGGATTTTATTGAACCTAATTAAGTCTAATTTAGTTGGTTTAAATTAGTCTAATTGGGCCTAACTTATTTGGTTCAATTAGGTTGGTTTAAATAATGAAACCACCTTGACCCATTCTCCCTGCGCCACCTCACTTTCACAACGTCCATTTGAATTCACGACAAGGAAGTTCTCATGAATTTTTTCTCACGCAAAGCCCTCCTCACCCTACTTTAATGCACCAAATGAGTGGATAAGGATGATTGGTTGGCCATTCAAATTCAAAACAAAGTTTGAATTTGAATGAGCAATCAATCTTAGCGCCTTGACCTTATCCTCTTTTAACGCCCCATTTATTACATGAGAAAATTTTCTCATGAAATCACTCATGCACAAATTAAGCCACACCCTCCTCTTCTCACGCCCTTAGTGGATAGGAATAAATTGGTTTCCATTTGAATTCAAAATTTGATTTGAATTCAAATGTGCAATTACTCATCTTTATCCTCTCACATGGATAAGATGTTTGACATTGTTTTAAAAGGAGAGAAGAGTGGGGCATGTGCAAGAAAAATTTTGGAAGAAAATTTGGGTGTGAGGAATCCTTGTGTGCTAAGTGAAGGTCTATATCCTTCCGAGAGAAAAAGAAAGAAAAGAAAAAAAAAGTGTGCGCAGGGTTTCAGTGAGTTCTTCAGGGTTTCAGCCTGGAGTTCGGGAAGTGAGAAGGTGAGCTACGAGTGTCGTGAGCCCACCAAATTTAGGAAGATCTTCAACATCCTCTCAAGCACATCTGCTGATGATCTAGAGTATTCAAAGAATCGAAAGACATCGATCGAAGGAGTTCGATCAGCATCGACTGTCGAAAGGGCTCTACAATGAGCTAGCACTCGTGAGGAGTCGATCAGATCGGGAGCTTCGTGTGGACGATCCACATAGGCCAGACATGCTATGTGGCTATATCACGATGATCAGACTCTCTCGATGGTGATCAGATTACAACGATCTACTACCCGCACAAAGGTATTGTGTTCTGAACACATTACAGTAAAGTGTTTACTGTTTAAATTCGAATTTCAAATTTAAATACATGCATGCTATATATCATATTTAGATCCTAATGTAGGATAAATTTTTATTAATTAATTAGATTAATTAATAATTTTTACTGTAAAATAGTGATTTTGAAAAATTTTAAAATTACCATTTTACCCCTACACTAAATTTTCTCACTTCAAATGGTATCAGAGCAAGGTTCTAAGATATGATATATATATTTGCATGTGTAGATTAAGTTGTAATCTAAAAGTTTTAATTTAAAATTTAAAATTCAAAATTCAAAATTTGAATTTTGAAAGTTATTCAAAATTCAAAATTCAAACTTTGAAATTCAAAATTTGAAATTTGAATTTTGAAATTTAAAATTAAAATTCAAAATTCAAAAATTTTAAATTAAAAATTTGAAATTTAAAATTTGAAATTTGGTAGAAATTTCAAATTTGAAATTCAAAATTTAAAATTCAAAATTTAAAATTCAAAATTTGAAATTCAAAATTTTGAAATTTAAAATTTGAAATTTATTTGAAATTTGAAATTCAAAATTTAAAATTTGAAATTTGAAATTTGAAATTTAAATTTTAAAAATGGTATATTTATATATACTTGATCCAAGTAGCAAGTAATCGAATTAGGTTGGTTGCCATGGCGTTCGGTCATAGGAGAAAAGTAGGAATTAAAGGCCCTTTCCTCCCATTCGATGGGGTCTCCTATGGCGGTTGGGGTGCTGCTGCAATTATATCCCATGCAGATGAAGCAGCGAAAGAATTAATTGTATAGGTTCATTGTAAATTTATCATGAATATGTTAGATTAGATCTAAAGAATATTCATGATTTATTTTGATTAAGTTATTTTCTGTTATGTAATTAGCAATAGGATTGCTATTTATGAAATGAGTCAACATATTTGATGAACAGAAATAAAATCTTTCAAATTCAAAATTATTTTCGAAATGCCAAACCCTGACCCATCAGCCCAAATACTTAATTAAAAGAATTAAGTGTTGTCTAGTAGGTCTAGAATTGTGAATTAAGACCTAAGACAATTGCATAAACTTGTGGTCAATGGGTTAGACCTAAGGTTTGCTTAAAGAAATGAACTAAATTAGAGTAATTAGTCAAATCTAATCAAAAGTTGAATTCAATTAGGTCAAGGATACTCTAGACTCAACTCCAGTAGTTGTAGTTGAATGGGTCCATGTCTTTAACTAGACCAAGATGAACTTAATTCATGGCTATGCGGTGGAACCCTATTTACTAAGTTGATCAAATTAAAACTAATGAACTGGTTGGTGTCTAAGGTAAGTTTGGTAGTTTGACCAGTGGTTTTTAAGCGGGAGCTACTCGCAGTGATTCGATCTCTGATGAGTTAATGGCATATCCCCACCACTGATCTCACTTACCTGGCCAACCTGGTGAATTAGATTTTGATTAGATCACTTGGTGATTAGGGCTCACCCATGTCATTAGGTAAATCAGTGTGACTGATTTAGGTGCTTCTAATGCCAGCTTTAATTAAATCATTTTTAATCTGACTTGGTGAAGTCAGTGGGAGGGTTGAAATTGGCTGGATATGATATTTTCTTCTCATCTATCCTTTAATAAAATTTTTAAAATTATTAGGTCCCTAAAATGATTAAGTTATAGTGATAACTAAGTCATAGCCTCCCATTAAGTGAGTGATAATCAGTCCATTAGTTTAATAATCATTGGAGGCCCAAAGGCCTGGTGCTTATTGACTAATGGAATTATCATTCATAATATGATAATTTGGTTTGAGTCTTTCTGATGGTGGTCAGGTTGGCCGGCCAAAGTCGGGCCTAATCATTCATTGGTCTGATTCACCAAATCAAGTCATGTTAATGGTTGGACCTAACCAGATCTTTTCAGTGGAGGCCAAAGCCTACTGATTAGGTTCTGGGGCAAAATCAATTACTAGAAGTTGTTTAGAGAAACAACTGGTTATGAACCTACCCATAGATGCACATGGGTTGACCAACCAAAGTTGAGCTCGTGTGTAGTCTGTGTGGATTCTAGTACCCACTAAGGAATTAAAGTAATTTCTCGAATTAGAGGTTGAGGCTACCAGTTTGTAAAAATACTGGGAGAAACTTTAGACTAAAATTCTAGTCTTTAGTATTAATAATTTATGTACTAATATAGGTCGGGTTTTCTTTATGCAGCTATGGCCACTACCCTGTCACTTCGGTCATTATTAGATAATGACAAGCCCATGGGACCTAATTTCGATAGCTGGTATCGAAAATTAAAAATCGTTCTTGAGCATGAGTGGATCCTTTATGTAGTAACGGATCCGGCACCTGAGGAGCCAGCCTTGAACGCTAGAGGGACGGTCCGAGACACTTACCAAAAGTGGCTAACGATCGCACTACCATTCGGTGCATTATGCTGGCGGCAATGAATGATGAGTTCGGCCACAGGTTCGAGAATGCCCAACCACAGGAGATGCTTCAAATGTTGAACGACTCCTTTGGCATGCCTGACGACGTTGAAAGGCACAAAACTAGTTGTGCCATTTTCAATGCTTGGATGAGGGATGGAGCCTCAGTCACTGATCATGTACTGTACATGATCGATATGATTGAGCATCTAAGTAAACTGGGATTTCCCCTGCATGAGCAGCTCGATAAGGATGCGATCCTTAATTCTCTGCCCAAGTCCTACCTTCTCTTCCTTACTCATTTTCGAATGACAAAGTCTGCAGTGAACTACCACGGCTTGTTGGGGTTGTTGCAGAACTTTGAGAAGGACCACCAGCTCCATAAGGAGTCGGTAAATATTGTGGGAGGGTCTTCTTCTGGTCGTCGACCCTTTAAGAAAGGGAAGAAGAACAAGAAGAAGAAGAATAAGAAGGTGCAGCTGCATGCTGGGATATCTGCACAGGGTCAGACCAAAAAGTGCAAGCCCGACCAGAGCCAGGCGGAGTGCTTCCTTTGCAAGAAGCAGGGGAACTGGAAGAGGAACTGTCCTCTATACATTGCCTCACTGGACCCGAACAGGTCAAAGAAGAAGCAAGGTACTTATATGATAACACCTTGCAACTTTTCCATTTGTGATACTACTACCTAAGTATTGGATACCAGAAGCCCTTATCATATTTGCAATTCGATGCAGGGTCTGCAGGTCAGTAGGAGATTTGATGAAGGCGAGAGATTCCTGAACGTTGGAGATGGAAGCAAAGTTCCAGTTCTAGCATTAGGAATCATGAACCTTGTAATCAATTCTCGAAATATAATTCTGAGTGAATGTCACTATTGTCCAAGCTTTTTATTAAATGTTATTTCTGTAGGTCTTTTGGTCATGAACGGTTATTAATTTTTAATAAAAAAAAATATTTGCAATATCATTTTAAATGGTGTTATAATATTTGTTGGACAACTTAATAATGGAATTTACTTTCTATCACAACCTGTTAATGTGGTTCAAATCTCTGGTAAATATCCTAGAATAGATAATGTGTCAGAAGTCTATCTTTGGCACTGTAGGCTAGGTCACATCAATAAGAACAGGATAAACAGGTTGGCTCAAGAAGGAATTCTTGAAGTAGGTGATTGTGAATCACTTCCAACCTGTGAGTCATGTCTTCTTGGTAAAATGATCAAGTCACCTTTTACTGGAAAAGGTGAGCGAGCCAGTGAACTCTTGGCTCTGGTACATTCTGATGTATGTGGACCCATGAGCTCAAGTGCAAGAGGTGGATATTTCTACTTCATAACATTCACAGACGACCTATCGAGGTATGGGTATGTCTATTTAATGAAGCATAAGTCAGAGTCGTTTGAAATGTTCAAACTATTCTGAAATGAGGTAGAAAAACAAACTAAAAAGTGTATTAAAACTTTTCGATCTGATCGAGGAGGTGAATACCTTTCCAATGAGTTTCTAACATATCTTAGAGAGAATGAGATTCTCTCTCAGTGGAAATCTCCTGGAACACCACAGCATAATGGTGTGTCTGAAAGGAAGAATCGGACCTTGTTGGACATGGTTCGATCCATGATGGGGTTTGCTGTTCTGCCGATCTCTCTTTGGGGATATGCGCTCGAATCGGCTTGTTACCTTCTAAATAGGATTCCGAGTAAGTCTGTAACCAAAATGCCATATGAGATATGGATAGGACGTAAGCCAGTACTCTCGCACCTTAGGGTTTGGGGGTGTCCGGCTTATGTTAAACGTTTAATTACGGACAAGCTGAGACCTAGGTCTGACAAGTGTAATTTTATAAGGTACCCAAAAGAGATCAAAGGGTATTATTTCTACCTAGCTGATGAGCAAAAAGTGTTTGTCAGTCTTAAGGCAATCTTTTTGAAAAAGGAGTTCCTTAGTGAAGGGACTGTTGCCTCTAAGGTCGAACTTGACGAAGTTCGACAGGTGAAAAAACTGACACAAGTTGCTGAACCTGAACCAGATTTGATTAGATCAGATCCAGAGCCCATTGTTCAAGCACCCTTAAGACGATCTGGTAGAGTACCACGTCAATCGGACAGATACTATGATTTCTTGGTTCGGGATGACGATCCTATCAAACTTGATGAAAATGATGAGGATCCGATCACCTACATGGATGCAATGCAGAGACCCGACTCTAAGAAATGGTTAGAGGCCATGAAATCTGAAATGGAGTCCATGAAGGTCAACGATGTGTGGACATTGGTTGACCCACTCAAAGAAATATAACCCATAGGGTGTAAGTGGGTCTTCAAGAGGAAGAGGGGCGCAGACGGAAAGGTGGAAACCTATAAAGCCCATCTGGTTGCCAAGGGATATCGTCAATGTTATGGTATAGACTATGATGAGACATTTTCTCCTGTGGCAATGCTCAAATCTATTCGGATTATGCTTGCGATAGCTACCCATCTGGACTATGAAATCTGACAGATGGATGTGAAGATAGCTTTCCTAAATGGAGAGCTGGATGAAGAGGTGTATATGATACAACCTGAAGGATTCACATCCACTGATGAGTCTAAGGTGTGCAGACTACAGAGGTCCATTTATGGACTTAAGCAGGCATCCTGGAGTTGAAACATACATTTTGATAGGATGATCAAGATGTATGGCTTCGTTAAGAATGGAGAAGAGCCCTGCATTTATAAGTGGGCTAATGGTCCAGTAGTGGTATTTCTTGTATTATATGTGGATGATGTTCTCTTAATCGGAATGATGTCCCTGCATTACAGGGAATAAAGATTTGGCTGTCGTCACAGTTCTCCATGAAGAATTTGGGAGAAGCTTCCTACATCCTAGGGATGAGGATCTATAGGGATAGATCTAAAAGGTTGCTTGGTTTATCCCAGTCTACGTACATAGATACTATGCTGAAGAGGTTCAGCATGGAGAATTTCAAGAAAGGCTATCTACCGATAGGCCATGGAATTTCTCTCTCGAAGAGGGATTATCCGACAACACCTCAAGAGAGAGAGCGTATGGGTAGGATTCCATATGCTTCGACAGTGAGATCTATCATATATGCCATGACATGTACATGACCAGATGTGGCATACTCACTAGGGGTAGTGAGTAGATACCAATCTGATCCAGGAGAGAATCACTGGAAGGTTGTTAAAACCATCCTGAAGTATTTAAGAAATACTAAGGACCAGTGGCTTGTTTATGGTGAATCAGACTTGAGACTTATAGGGTTTACAGACTCTAGTTTTCAGTCTGATCATGATGACAGCAAAAGTATGTCAGGATTTATTTTTACCCTTAATGGTGGGGCTATCTACTGGAAGAGTTTCAAGCAACACACAGTGGCTGATTCAGTTTGTAAGGCGGAGTATGTCATTGCATCAGATGCTGCCAAAGAAGCGGTGTGGCTGAAAAAATTCATCATCGAGCTCGGAGTAGCACCCTCCTTTGTTGGTCCAGTTCTGCTCTACTGTGACAGCTCTGGAGCCATTACTCTGGTGAAGAAACCCAAGGCACACCAGCGAACGAAGCATATTCTGCGCCGCTACCATCTCATCTGAAAAATTATGGATCGAGGTGTCGTCGACCTTCAGAAGATCGACGGAAAGGAGAACCTGGCCGACCCATTCACTAAAGCCATTACAGTGAAGGAGTTCGATGACTACAAGTCGAAGATGGGTATTAGATACTGCACCGATTGGCTTTAGGCCAAGTGAGAGATTGTTGGAAATAGTGTCCCAAAGCTAATCGTCAGCCTATTGACGGTTGTACTCTTTTTTTATATATGTACATGAATTATGAATTAATAAAAATTATTTTGATATTTTTCATCATAAAATGTTTCATCTTCTAATGAACTCCTATATTGTGGTGAAGTCCTTAGGACTATTTAGACTCGATAAAGGAGGATTTATCGTTTAGTCCTTAAATCTGTTCGCGACAAATGATACGTTGTTACCAAGGATGACAACGTTTATCAAGCATAGGTCGTTGTGTGCCATATAGGTTGGTTGTCCTCTTAACCAATGAGTGTGGAGACACTGGTATGGCACACAGATGAGATGTAAAGGTACATCTGCACTGAACATGACCGACTCGGAGCTATTTCTGCTGTCAAAATTTGCTCCGATGGAATATGGGTATAAATGTCCCTCCAACCTGACACCGCCATGATGACTTACAAGCAACTCACTGCACTTAGGCACTGGACTACCTGAATTTCTAATTCAGTGATGGAAGGTTACTGGGTGTAGTCAAGTACTTGACTTGTCGATGCGTGTGTCAAGATGGGATTGACCACTCCAGTTTAGGAGCTGTGTACAGTCATGTTTCAATTTAGTAAAATCTTGGCCAGGGTAGTCCTTGTGAGGAGTCACAGGACTGTTTGAGTTGAGCATGATTCGGATGATCTAATCAGGGTTGACAGTTTAACCCTGAGTTGTCCTAAGCACAGAGGTCAAAAGGATGAATTATACAGTAACCATATTCACGTAGGTTCTGAGTGTTGCGATTGGACTATTCGACCTATTCGGTCATCAGGTACCATTGCTAGATGGTCACTTCGATTAGTACAGGAATTGGTTCCTGTGCTACCGGCTTAGGTTCGAACCTGTGGGGTCACACACATTAGAGGTTCCTATCTGATCTGATGGTTGTGAAGAGTCCTAATGCTTATGGACTATGAGTTCTACATGTCTGGGACTCTATGATCGAGAATCAGGATTCTCTGATCATGAATTCCACACATTTTGGGTACCAGGGTCAAGAGTCCCACTGGTTTGGGACTCTTTGATCAGGGTTACATATCGATGAATTTTGATGCTCGATTACCTATCAGATTTGGACTCAATATTTATGAGAGGTTTAATTAGTGATTTGATCACTAATTAACTCAATTTGATTGAATAATTATTTTTGGATCAAGTCCAATTGAATTGGATTCAGTTGGGTTTGACCCGATTAGGTTAAGAGTTAACCTAATCGTCGAGATGGTTTGGTCCCTGATTTGATCAGGGGTTGGGCTTAATCAATTCTGATTTGATTAGGATTTTATTGAACCTAATTAAGCCTAATTTAGTTGGGTTTAAATTAGTCTAATTGGGCCTAACTTATTTGGTTCAATTAGGTTGGTTTAAATAATGAAACCACCTTGACCCATTCTCCCTGCGCCACCTCACTTCCACAACGTCCATTTGAATTCACGACAAGGAAGTTCTCATGAATTTTTTCTCACCAAAGCCCTCCTCACACCCTACTTTAATGCACCAAATGAGTGGATAAGGATGATTGGTTGGCCATTCAAATTCAAAAAAAGTTTGAATTTGAATGAGCAATCAATCTTAGCCCTTGACCTTATCCTCTTTTAACGCCCCATTTATTACATGAGAAAATATTTCTCATGAAATCACTCATGCACAAATTAAGCCACACCCTCCTCTTCTCACGCCTTAGTGGATAGGAAAAAATTGGTTTCCATTTGAATTCAAAATTTGATTTGAATTCAAATGTGCAATTACTCATCTTTATCCTCTCACATGGATAAGATGTTTGACATTGTTTTAAAAGGAGGAGAAGAGTGGGGCATGTGCAAGAAAAATTTTGGAAGAAAATTTGGGCATGAGGAATCCTTGTGTGCTAGGTGAAGGTCTATATCCTTCGAGAGAAAAAGAAAGAAAAGAAAGAAAAAGTATGCGCAGGGTTTCAGTGAGTTCTTCAGGGTTTCAGCCTGGAGTTCGGGAAGTGAGAAGGTGAGCTACGAGTGTCGTGAGCCCACCAAATTTTAAGAAAATTTTTAACATCCTCTCAAGCACATCTGCTGATGATTCAGAGCATCCAATGAATCGACAAACATCGATCGAAGAAGTTCGATCAGCATCAGCCGTCGAAAGGGCTCTACAACGAGCTAGCACTCGTGAGGAGTCGATCAGATCGGAAGCTTCGTGTGGATGATCCGCAGAGGCCAGACACGCTATATGGCTATATCACAATAATCAGACTCTTTCGACGGTGATCAAATTGTGGTGATCTACTGTCCGCACAAAGGTATTGTGTTCTGAACACATTACAATAAAGTGTTTACTGTTCAAATTCGAATTTTAAATTTAAATGCATGCATGCTATATATCATATTTAGATCCTAGTGTAGGATAAATTTTTATTAATTAATTAGATTAATTAATAATTTTTACTGTAAAATAGTGATTTTGAAAAAATTTTAAAATTACCATTTTACCCCTACACTGAATTTCCCCCCTTCATACACTTCACATCAAGAGTGGTTTGCTTCTTATGACAAAACCAATGGAAGAAGTGTGAGTCTTTAAAATGATCACCTATTAAGATTACTGGTATTGATACCATTAGGATGAGGATGTATGATAGAGTCATACGGACACTCACCAATGTCAAGTATGTGCCGGAGCTGAAGAAGAACTTGATCTCCTTGGATTATTTAGAGAAGTAGGGGTATGCTTTGTTAGAAAGTACTATGGTTTTGTACATATAGTTTAAAATTTTCTAAAAAATTTATGTAGCAAAAGTAAATAAATTAAAATATTTTTAATTTAATACACATACCAAATCAGATCTAAAAATCAAACTAAGGATCTTGACATGAATAAGAGACCTTGATCTAAAATTTGAAAAGAAAATAAACATCAGTAAAATAAAATCGGAGATCAGATCTCCATACCTTTGGATCCTGTGTATGTTTGAGGTTCCGATTGTAGCCGCACACACGTCCGACCTCTGTTGATATCCACACGAAGATGCCTGATCGAAGCATCAAGATCATCGGTGTGTTAGAACCTTGCAGATCTCACTCAGCCTTAGATCTGCATCTCTTCTTCTAGATCGTGAAGAAGATGATCACTGCGTGAACCCCTTCGCACAGATCCGATGGGATCTGAACCAGATCACCAAGAAGGAAGAAGAACCTTTCTTCTTTTCTTCTTCTCTTCCTTTTCTCTTTTAGATCTAATCTCTATCAAATCTTGGGCATGGAGGTTAACGAAAGAAAGAAAGGAGGCATCCCCTTTTAGAGGTTGTGTGGCAAGAAAGAAGACCATCTCCAAATTAGCGCATGCCGCCTCTCTTCACAAAATTTTTATCACACAAAATTAAGGTCTAACACCTTTCCTCTGAGACATTATCTCTTTCTTAGTTTGAATCAAATTCAAATAGAAAGAGAAACAAAAATAAGGAAGGATGACACATAGAGGAGGGGCACCCATTTTTTTTTTCTTTCTTTCATGCACGCAAACGTGTGTCTCATTTTTTTTTCTCCAATTTTTGTCACACAAAAATTCAACTCCCATGCCACATCTGATAAGGATTTGATCCTATTTTAAATCAAATTTAAATAAAAAATAAATCAAAAAGAAAGAGAATCCCAGATGGAGTGGGGCGCCAACTATTGGCACCCCTCCCCTTCATGCGCACAAAAAACAAAAGGGGGTGCATCTCCATGCTCTCCCTCCCCTTTTCTACATGAGATTTGGAGAGAAAGTCTCAGAGAATCTAAGCTCTATGAATCATGATTCATCTAATTCAAATTAGATCTCAATCAGATTCAAATCGAGTCTGAATCGAATCGAATTCGAAAGGCTGTCAAATCTAATCCTATCACTTGAAATCTAAATCTGATTTGAATAATTAAATCCTATTAGTATTAAATTAAATTTAACTTAAATTAATTAAAACTTGATCCATAATTTAATCAGTTCTAAAATAAATTATAATATTTACAATTAAGTCGCTACGCTAACAATTAGCAGCTGCCAAAACTGTAACGTTTACAAATTAGCAGTTTCTAAAATTCAAACTATCAATCTGATTGATAATTCGAATATGATCCAAGTCATTGATCAGGTCATGCTCCTTTTGTATGTGACCTCTCAGGTTCTATTCTATCTGGTAGTGAGATATACTGTGACCTCCATCACAGTATCATCGAAACTCTTTTCAATGGGCTGAAAAAATTCTGACTCACCTCAACAAGAATTAATGATCCAAAAATGATCCTAGTGAGTTCTCATGATCTACTCGACGTTTGGATAGATCGAATGATGGTGAAAAAATATTCAAGAACTTACTGATGCATGGTTACCTTATAATTCATCCCTTTGACTCTAATGCTCAAGGACGACCTAGGATTTAACTATCAATCTGAGATAAGTCATCCATATTATATTTCAATCTTTTTCAAATCCATCTCATAGATTATCTAAGCTCAGATTTTACTAAATTAAAATATATTGATACATTAACTCCTACTAATTTAGAGGGGTCAATCCTATCTTGATTCACTCATTGACTTGACAAGTATTTGACTGCACCTAGAAATCTTTTATCACTGAATTAGAAACTCAGTTAGTCTGGCACCAAAGTACAATGAGTTGCTTGGAAGTCACCATGGTAATCTTAGATCAAAGGAACACTTATACTCATACTCTTTGCAAGCTACTCTTGACAGCAGAGTGCTCCACAGTTGGTCATGTTTAGTGACGATGTACTCCTACATCTCATCTGTATGCCATACCAGTGTCTCCACACCATTTGGTTACGAGGACAACCAATACATATGGCACACAATGACCTACACTTGATATCACTATCATCTTAGTAATAGTGTATCGTTTGGTCATGAACCAATTTGAGGATTACGCGATAAATCTTTTTTTATCGATCAAAGTAGTCCTAAGAACTTCGTCATAACATAGGAGTTTGTTAGAAGATGTGACCTTATGATGAAAAAGATCAAATAATTTTTATTATTTATCAATTTATATATATTTATAATTAGCACAATCATTAAACGATTGACTTTAGGATATATTTTTCAACACCCCTCAGGTTCTATTCTGTCTGGTAGTGAGACATACTGTGACCTCCATTACAATATCATCGAAACTCCTTTTGATGGATTGAAATGATTCTGACTCACCTAAATAAGAATTATTGATCCGAAAATGATCCTAGTGAGTTCTCATGATCTACCAGTGATGCCTAGCAGTATGTCGTGGCAACCCAATAGAACTGAAAAGATAAACCTTTAGGTACAGTTATCGTGTGATACAGTCCCTCTATCGTGAGTCCTGACTAAATGGAGGTCATGAAAAACTTGTCAAACTCCATCGTCAGTCATATGCTAGATTGGCTCAACTTCAGTTCATTTATGAATCCCGTGGAAACTCTTTTTCAGTATTCACTCTTGCTCTGGCTAGAGGCTTTTGAACTCAATATTGCAAATCGTATAGGACTACTTTTTTTCTGTCAAAGTTGATAGATTCTATTTAGATACATCCTACTCCAAATAGTGAATCTAAACCTATAATAGCCAACATACATAGCAAGGATCTAAATGGCTAGGGACCAAGAGAACATGCAATCAAACTAAGTAGCCTCGTTGCGAATGGCCAACACATCGTAGGTCAAAGGATCAGTCACACCACTGCAGCATCGAAAAAATCAATGACGAATGAGTAGACATCCAAGTGATTTCTCATGTTGATTACGCTCAATGCAAGTTATTCTCTAATAACGACTTGCACTCTCACTCTAGTGTCTCCACACCGCAAACTTGAGACTCATCTGCCCTAAAGGGAGGTGATTCATGCACCGATCTTGAATAGATTGATCACTATCCTTCGTGATGATCCTTCGATCGGAAGTATTTAAAATTAACCACTAATGATGTATGTCTCAAATTTCAACACTTTGAGAATATATAAAATCATCTTTATTAATTTTTAGGATAAATCATAGACACATATGATATGATTGGTTATAAAGACTGTCCGTCAAGTATAAAACATATCCTAAAAGAAAGTATATGTCAGTCAAGATTGGCTTATAGGGCACACATCTAACAAACTCTCACTTACACTAAAGTCAATATGTCATATATCTGAGCCCCATCTTCTGAAGACAGGCTTCGGTGTTTAGCTGGCTAAGTGACTCAAGCCGAGCACATCTTATGTGGAGTCTACTCTCTGCACCTCCATGTATTTCTACTTGAGTTAATCGCATATATCCCTGCTTTATGTGCATGGACTTCTGGTAAGACTTTGGTTCCTTAGCGAGGGCTATGGACCATTATCTTTGCAGTACAATGTCATAGCATCTAATGGTATGACATCCAATTTCATAACTATCATAAGAACCAGAATATATCCTGCACATCTATAGCATATTCAATTTTCATTGGTTGATTACCTAAAATCCTTCCAATATATCAAACCAACATAACTCAAGAATACATGCTGATGTAGATATTCTACCATCAGCATTAGTGTATCTTTCCACTCTTAGCTCTAATCCTTCTTCAAAGATGAAAAATAATCTCTTAGTGCTTCTCAAGTATTTAAGGATATTTTTCACAGCAATCCAATGCTCCCAGCCTAGATTCAACTAATATCTGCTTGTGACTTTCACAGCAAGATATACCAAGTTGAGTACATAGCATGGCATACACCTATGCTTAAGAGGATAACGGGTCCCTCTTGAAGGTTTTAATGTGGAACCCTTTCAACACCTCTTCTATGTACTTATCTATGAAAATCAAATATCCTTTCAGGATCTATCTATATAGATTTTTATTTCTAGAATACAGGATGTTTGACCTAGGTCTTTGATAAAAAAATTTTATATGTAACCACATCATAACCGATGTCAGCATGAGACCCTCCCACTGACCTTCATGTAACTACATGATTTCTTACATCACGTCATTGTAGGTTTTGGGATTATCTCTATGTTCCAATCTCTCTCGAGAAATATTTCTTTGAATTCTTTGTAAGAATACCAAGTACCTTTCTAAAGGATGGAAGATCCTACTAGATCTATGAGGTGGAGGAGGTCCTGCATATACTGACTCATCTTGAATAGGTTGTATAGATCTTGTGACTTGTTATTTTTTAGAGACTTTTCTTTAAGTTCATCCCCCCACTGTTTCTAAGAAAACAATATGATTGCTCACAATCACATTGTGAACCACTGGCAAGAAAAAGTGACATTCTAAACCCTTTTGGGATACCCCATAAATGAGCTCTTATAGACCTATCCTCTAATCTATCCACCATATCATATCTCATATGGTGTAGTGAAACCAACTTTAGAGGGAACCTAATTTAAATTTTCAAAATTAAATCTTGTTCCTCGAGAAATAATAATTAAATTAGTGATATTTATGATGGAACAGACCATATCTCATATAGCGCCATTGCTCCTCATAGATATCCCATTGAGCTGAGGTGTACAAAAAGAATTTCATCATGAAACTGTGCCATTCTCTTTAGATAATTGATAAATTTTTTATTTGGTATTGCATCCTTGATCTAATCGAAGTATCTTTAGGATATTTTTGATTTACTTTTTTACTTCACATCTAAATTCTTTGAACCTTTCAAAGTCTTCAAATTTGTATCTCACATATATACCTATACCATGATTGCTCATTGGTAAAAGTGATGTAGTGAAAACCTCCTAATCAGGCTCATCAAATGGGCCATGCACATCGTATGTGTACTAGGATAAGTATCACAGTGGTCCTATCCCTTTGTCCCATAAAAGATAGCTTGGTCATTAATTCTCAAAGAGATGGTTCACAGACTAGACATGACTAAACAGTCAATGAGCCCAAAGTTTCATTTTTCTCTAGTCAGCAAATCATTTCTTCTCATACATGACCTAGCCAAAAGAACCATCTATATACTTTAAGTTATCTGGTTCTGGATCTCTCAGACCTAATGGCATTCACTATTTGCTCAAATAAGTTCATAAATACATCACCATGCAAATGATAAAGAACCAAATCCAAACGGTAATCATCAAGGTTAGGTACCCACAGCCACAGTGCAACTTTTGCGCCTTTGCCGAGTCAAAAGAGTCACTTCACTTTTTCTCAGTCCTTTTCCTTTCTTAGACCCTATACTAAAGTGCGTAATATGCACTAGAGTCTAATGAAAAAGAAAAAATTGTAAGATTAGATTTGAGCAACTCGACATATCTTCCAAAGGTATGTAAATATTTCTTTAGGTTCTCCAGGTATGTACCTCTGAACTTTTCAAGGTCCCTTAGTTGCCAGCATATTGATCAATTCAGTTAAGGTGCTATGATATTTATTCATATAATAGTTTCATAACTACCTATATGAATCAGGGATTGTAGGATCAAATCCATTAGTAATTTTTATGTATGTCATGTCGAGCTTCTCAAGGTCTTTAATATCCTTGATCATCGATCATGGACAAACTATCCATCACGCATCTCATGTACTATATGACTCTGGTCATCTCATAACTATTGCAGATGAATCAGCATATCATTGACAGTCTATATGTCCTTATGCATATATTGGATTTCATCGACCATGGACTCCAATTTATAGCATCCAACCTAATTGTCAATGTCCAACCATTTGTCAAGTGTAGCTCGTTGACTATAGATTGAACAAGCTGATGACATTGGATTAACCTAGTCAAGAATATGGCTTAATTTCTAAAAGCTAAAAACTATTCTTAGATTTTTGAGCCAGAATATGTAATTGGTTTCATTTAAGTGGTTGATATCTAGGATTCGAACTAGAGTATTGGAAGCTAACAAAATGAACCATAGAGAGTAAGGATTTAATTAAATGATTATACTTATAATAGTTTATTCTAGGGACTTTAAAAAAAACAAAGGCTCTCACTAATTTTTTTGAGTCTCTCACACTCCTCGGATGGAGAAAACGAAACTCTAACATGATAAGTGGTTCTAGTGGGTGCTGCGGCCCGTTGATGTATGATATCTCATCTAACAGTTATTGGTAACATGTATATCAATGTGTGGATAACTCTTTATCCAGATGCTTCTCCAAGCATATTGCTGCGACTTGGTCTCTAAGTTCTGTGGCCTCACCTAACAGTTATTGGTATATTTTTTAGTTAAGTCCAATCCACCGTTCACCAGTGAGTGCAAAGCCATCATTGGATCCCTCACCTAATAGTTATTGGGTCCAACCTCATCTTTACCCTGGAGCATCTAATGCCAATAAAGTGGTTATGCCTTATCGATGCAATCAAACCACTGTAACCAATCGAGAACGATCAACGTCGAAAAAGACACCCATATCTCTACAATAATGGAAGACTAGTAAACTTAATATTTAGTGAAAAGATTTAGGTTTATATCTCTTCTAATTAGTCACATACATCTAATGCAATGACTAATATGGTTTGGATCAGCACATCTCATGTCTGACCAACCTAGTCGGTATGGGTGAACTCGAGTCAATAAGTAACCTAATACAAAACATAATCTTTCAAAATGATCAGGTAAGTGAAGGTGAGTGGGGGTCCCCCCATTGCTTTTCTTAGACACCAATGAATTGGCTAGATCAGACAATGGAAATAATTAAAAAATCACCATCTAAGACTTGCCTTAGACACCAAATTGGTTGATTAGAATTAATTAGGTTAACCTATAGACCTGAGCTCGAACCGCTAAGCCAAATTCGATCTTGATTTAATCAATTCACATCATATATGAATCAATTTGACCAACTACAACTAAATTCAGTTTTGAGCCCCTTTGATCTAATTCCAATCAACTCTTGATTAGGTTTGATCAACTGCTCAAAATCAAAAAAGGTTCTAACCTGATCTAATCAATGACCCTAATTGTAGTTTAGTCTCTAAACCTAATTTGTTCAACCCATATGCGAAGCTCATATTTTATGCATTGAAATTTAGATCTTAAATTTATAATTTTATATCTTATAATTTTAAATCTTAATTCTCAATTGAGTGCATTATGTACATGGGTTTTAGTTTAGATATCGAAATAATTTTTGATCTAAACTATTTATATTGTATCTTATACAATTTTACTGTCTGTAGAATCGAGTCGACTCATCCCGATACTCGAATCGATTTCTCATAGTGAGTCGATACAATACTGAGACAAATGAAAATTTATAAATCTAGCCTTCATAATTGAGTCAGCTCATCAGCAAATGAGCCGATCTACCAAGATTTCGAGTTGACTCCAACAAAAATAAGTCGACTCACCAAGTACTCGAGTCAACCCAATCAAGAATTGAGTGACTCCATAGGCATGCTAGTCACAGTTTCATGCAAATAAAACCTAGGATTTTGGATCTGGGGTTTTGCAGAAATTATATTTTAGATCGTGTGTCAAAACAATATATCACATATAATGTTTAGTGATCTAAAACACATAAAAATGCATACATAATCTAAATTAAATCTAAAATATGTATCACATATAATTTTTCATTCGTTATTCATCTTCATAGGAACATCACAATTGGCACTCCTACACGTCATAAGAGAAACCCATCGAATGGGCAAGAGAGGGACTTTAATCCCTTTATCTTTTTATGACCGAACGGCCATGGTGATTATCCTAATTTGATTACTAAGCTACTAAGAGATTAATCTAACATATCACATATGTAATCAATTAAAAATTAAATCTAATTATATTTCACATATCAGATATATGAACAATAATTTTGAATCTATGCATGTATGAAAATTTTCAGCAATCATACTAGTTCCAATTCCAAATTGATATATTCAGATCTATAACTAATTTCAAATCTGAATAACTCATGATTTATTTCAAATCTGAAATAATTTTATATTCGAAACAATCCTGTAATCACATTACAATATACAGAAAATTCAGATCTAATATTAATTGATATTCTACATCATTCTAGAATAATCATTCAGCATAACAGGATTATGCTAGGGCAACCTTATTTCAGAATGATGTGGATCATCTAACTAACCTTCAGATCTGATTTCTATAAATCAAATTTCAGATCTAAGAAATTTTTATGTTCGTATCAGAATCTATGCTCTGATACCACTATTAGAAAGTACTATAGTTTCATACGTATAGTTTAAAATTTTTTTAAAAAATTTTATGCAGTAGAAGTAAATAAATTAAAATATTTTTAATTTAATATATGTACCAGATCAAATCTGAAAACCATACTAAATATCTTGACATGAACAATAGATTTTGATCTGAAATCTGAAAAGAAAACAAACATCAGTAAAATAAAATCAAAAATCTGATCTCCATACCTTCGAATCCTGCGGATATCCAGAGTTTCAATCATAGCCGTGCATGCGTCCGACCTTTGTTGGTATCCACATGAAGATGTATGATCAGAGCATCGAGATCATCGATGTGCTAGTACCTTGCAGATCTCACTCCTCAACTTTGGATCTGCATCTCTTCTTGTAAATCTCGAAGAAGATGATCGCTGCGTGAACCCCTTCGCACAAATCCGATCGGATCTGAACCAGATCACCAAGAAGGGAAGAAGAACCTATCTTTTTCTCTTCTTTTCTCTCCTTTTCTCTCTTAGATCTAATCTCTATCAGGTCTTGGGCATGGAGGTTAACAAAAGAAAAAAAGGAGGCATCCCCTTTTAGAGGTTGTGCGGCAAGAAAGAAGACCATCTCCAAATTAGCGCATGCCACCTCTCTTCAGAAAATTTTTGTCGCATGAAATTAAGGTCCAACATATTTTTTTTAGATATTATCTCTTTTTTAGTTTGAATCAAATTCAAACAGAAAGAGAAACAAAAATAAGGAAGGATGACATATAGAAAAGGGGTGCCCCCTTTTTTTTTCTTTCTTTCACGCATGCAAATGTGTGTCTCATTTTTTTTCCTCCAATTTTTGTAGCACAAAAATTCAACTCCCACACCACATCTGATAAGAATTTGATCCTATTTTGAATCAAATTCAAATAAAAAATAAATCAAAAAGAAAGAGAATTTCAGATGGAGTGGGGCTCCAACTATTGGCGCCCCTCCCCTTCACGCCCACAAAAAACAAAAGGGGTGGGTCTCCATGCACTCCCTCCTCTTTTTTATATGAGATTTAGAGAGAGAGTCTCAAAGAATATAGGCTCTATGTGTCATGGTTCATCTGGTTCAAATTAGATCTCAATCGGATTCAAATCAAGTCTGAATCGAATTGAATTTAAAAGGCTGTCAAACATGATCCTATCAAGCCTGAAATCCAAATTTGATTTGGATAATTAAATCTAATTTATATTAAATTAAATTAAATTAAATCTGATTTAAATTAATAAAAACTTGATCCATAATTTAATCAGTCTTAAAATAAATTATAATATTTACAAGTAAGTCCCTGCGCTAACAATTAGTAGCTACCAAAACTGTAATACTTACAAATTAGCAGCTTCTAAAATTCAAACTATCAATTCGATTGATAATTTGAATATGATCCAACTATTAATTAGATTATGCTCCTTTTATCTGTGACCCCTCAGGTTCTATCCTATTTGGTAATGAGACATACTGTGATCTCCATCACATTATCATCGAAACTCCTTTCGATGGGTTGGAACGATTCTGACTCACCTCAACAAGAATTATTGATCCAAAAATGATCCTAGTGAGTTCTCATAATCCACCAGTGATATCTAGTAGCATGTAGTGGCAACTCAGTAGAGGAAAAAAGATAAACCCCTAGGTACAGTTATCATGTGATACAATTCTTCTATCGTGAGTCCCGACTGGACGGAGGTCATGGAGAACTCGTCAAATCCATTGTCAGTCATATGCTAGATTGGCTCAACTCAAGTTTATTTATGAATCTTGTGAAAATTTTTTTTTAGTATTCACTCTTGTTCTGGTTAGAGGCTTTCTGAACTCAATCTTGTGAATCGCATAGGATTACTCCTTTTCTACCAAGATCGATAGATTCCATCTAGGTGCATCCTACTCCAAACAATGAACCTGAACCTATAATAGCCAACATACACAACAAGGATCGAATGGCTAGGGACCAAAGAAATATGCAATCAAATTAAGTAGCCTCACTGTGAATAGCCAACACACTACAAGTCAAAAGATCAGTCACACTACTGCAGCATCGAGAAAATCACTGACGAATGAGTAGACATCCAAGTGGTTTCTCATGTTGGTCATGCTCAGTCAAGTTGTTCTCTAACAACCACCTGCACTCTTACCCCAGTGTCTTTATACCACAGACTCGAGACTCATCTGTTCTAAAGGGAGATGATTTATATGTCGATCTTGAATGGATTGATCACTATCTTCCATGACGATCCTTCAATTGGAAGTATTTAGAAATTAACCACTAATAATGTATGTCTCAAATTCTCAACATCTTGAGAATATATAAAATTATTTTTATTAATTTTTAGAATAAATCATGGACATATATGACATGATTGGTTATAAAAATTGCCCATCAAGTATAAAATATTCTTAGAAAATGTATGTCTCAACCAAGATTGACTTCTAGGGCATACATCTAACATGCTTTTGGTAGCCAATCGGGCAATGGATGCTTAAAGATAACTAAGGGGACCTTAATGGTGGTGAGAGGGTGAATACTAAGCAATAATTTATATAGGATGGAGGGCTTAATGGTGACAGATAGTGCGGAGGTGCTTGCGGTAGCACAGGAAGAACAGCTTGTCTACCAGCTATGACACTTCGAATGGGGCGCATGAGTGACAAGGGGCTCACTGAACTAAGTAAGAGGGTTCTGATTCCAGCACTTAAAAAGAAGAAAATGACCTATGTGAGCCTTGCATTTATAGCAAATAGCATAGGGTAAGGTTTGCCAGCAATACCAAGAGGAGTGAAGGCATTTTGGAGCTAGTTCACTTGGATGTATGGGGACCCACACCTATTTAGTTAGGGGTGGAGCTAGCTACTTTGTTATCTTTATAGATGACTTCTTAAGGAGAGTGTGGGTGTATCAGATCAGAGAAAAATTAGAGGTGTTTGCCTAATTCAAAGCTTGGAGAGCTGAAGTCAAAAAAGAGACAGGGAAGCTAATGAAGTGCCTGAGATCTGACAATAAAGGGGAGAACACCAGCTTTACTTCAAAAGCTACTGTGTGGAGGATAGAATGAAATGTCAGTTCACAGTGAAGATGACTCCCGAACAAAATGGTATGGTTGAGAGGATGAACAAGATATTGACAGAGAAGGCCAAGAGCTCGAGGCTGCAAGCATCACTGCCCAAGTCTTTTTGGGGTGATGCTTTAACTTTTCATATTTTCTTGTTAATAGGTCTCTCCAAAAAAATTTAATGGAAGAATTTTAGAGAAGGTTTGAAGTGGAAAGAAGATGGAGCTTAGCCATCTGAAGGTTTTCGGCTGCCCAGCCTATGCATTAGTGGAGGGAGCCACGCAAAGGAGTAAGTTGGATCCAAAGTCACAGAAACTGATCTTCATCGGGTATCCACAGAGCATGAAGGGTTACCTACTGTGGATCCTTATTCTCAAAGGTCCATAATTAGTAGGAATGTCATGTTTGATGAGAGGAGCATTCTGAAGAAGCCAAAGGTTGTAGATGGAGCAAAAAAGGTTGCACAGGACAACAGTAGGTAGCACTCGCATATAGGTGATATACTATCAATTTCTACCTCTAATCATATTCATTTTGAGGTGGAGGTGAGCAGGCATGTTCTCACACATGTGGAGGATCAGCAAGGAGGGCCATCTATCTGGCAGGAGATGTAGAGGCAGCCACACACAATAGACTTGCAGGGCAGCACAAGAGGAGTGGCACTACACAAGCCGAAGCGCACCATCCACAAACCTATATGGTATGGCCTTGATGAGACCATCTCATATACTCTCATCATTGCTAGTAGAGATCCAGAGACATTTGAAGAGATCATGGAGAGTTCAGATTAAGAATCATGGATGCAAACTATGATGGAAGAGATGGAGTCACTAGAAAAGAACTAGACATGGCAGCTTGTAGATCTACCCAGAGATGCTCGGGCTGTTGGATCCTAATGAGTTTTCACTAGAAAAGAGGTACCTTCAGAGAAAGGTGGAGTGAGGTACAAGGCTAATCTTGTAGCCAAAGGGTACTCATAGAGAGAAGGAGTGGACTACTCAGAGGTTTCTCTCCGGTCGTCAGACAAACATCCATCATGGTGTTGTTGAGCATTGTAGCAGCTTAGGACCTGAAGCTAGAGTGATGGACATCAAGATGGTGTTCTCCATGAACATCTAAAGGAAAGCATATACATGGAGCAGCCACTAGGATTCAAAGAATCTGGATTAGAGGGAAGGTCTATTTGCTGCAGAAATCACTGTACGGACTGAAGCAGTTGTCGAGACAATGGTACCAGTGATTTGACACCTTTGTGATGAGCATCAGGCTTTTCAGGTATGAATATGATCCTTGTATATATGTTAAATCTCTAGAGGATGGGTCTAGGATGTACTTACTCTTGTATGTAGACGACATGCTAATAGCATGCAAGAGTGGGAGGGATGTGCAGGAACTGAAAGCAGTCTTATCTCGAAAGTTCGAGATGAAGGACTTGAGGCCTATGAGGAAGATTCTAGATATGAAGATTTTTAGAGATCGAGCCAAGGGGTTGCTGCATTTATCTTAGGGAGGCTACATACAAAAGGTCTTAAGAGAGATTTGGGATGAAGGAAGCCAAACCAACAGTGATGTCATTTATCGGGCACATCAACCTTTCGAAGATTATGTCGCCATAGACTGAGGTGGAGGCTCAGGAGATGGAGAGAGTGCCATATACCTCTGGTGTGAGGAGCATTTGTTAGATGTATATCCTAAAAGCCAATATGGCTGACACATTGTAATAAAGCTAGGATATAATTTTATACTTAATATATTGATTTGATCAATAAAAGAGCAAGTTCATTTTTTATTCAAGTGTGATGTATCTTTGAATCATCCATGGAATTAATATTTTGATACATATTCTCAAAGTGTTGATAATTAGAGATATGTATTTAATTTTTAAATACTCTCAGTCATAGTATCATAATAAGATGGTGATCGATCCAGATAGACCGATGCATAGATCATTTTCTTCGAGATAGATGAGTCTCTGGTCTATAGTGTAGAGATACTGAGCGATGAGTGTGGATAGTTGTTAGAGAATAACTAATACTGAGCGTGACCATACGAGAGATCACTTGAATTTCTACATGATCATCAGTGATTGTCTTGATCCTGTAGTTGTGTGAATGATCTTTTGATCTATGATATTATGACTGCTCACAGTGAGGCTACTAAAATTTGACTGACATATAAACATGATCTCAATGAGCCTTTGTAGTGGTGTTGGCGACAGTTGATCCACTATAGGAATAAGATGCGCATCAAGATGGGATCTATCGATCTTGATAGAAAAGAATAGTCCTATAAAATTTGAAAGGCTAAGTTCGAGAGTCTGTAGCCACAGCAATGTGATTGATGGAAAAGATTTTCATAAAGATTATAATTAAACTTGAGCAGATTGAATCTATCATATGACTGATGATGAGGTTTGATGATTTATCCATGACCTGGCATCTAATCGGGACTCATGATAGAGGGACTGAATCACACGTTAACTATATCTTAAATTTTTTTTGATTCTATTGGGTTGCTACTACATGTTACTAGATGTCACTGATGGATTGTGAGAGCTCATTAGGATTGCTTAGGATCGACAATCCTTAATGAGTTAGAGTGAAATTATTTTGACCCATTGAAAAGAGTTTTAATAATACAATGATAGAGATCATTGCATATCTCACTACCAGATAGAATTGAACATATGAGGTCATACAATAAAAAGATTAGATCTAGAATAAGCAATTAGACTTATGAAGTCTCAATTGGATTTAGAGAAACCATATTGGGTTCAGGATAACCTTGCTAGCATATGGTTAGACCCAATTTTCTCTTTACGTTTGAATTTCTTATTTGATAAGATTAATTCAAACTAAATTATCTGTTAATAACCTAAATGAATTAGATTCATTGGGCTTCAATTGTTAGGTGTCTAAAATTTTGGATCAAATGAATTAAGGGTTCAAGTCCTTAATTATTTTCCTTGATAGTTTTAATTGGGTGCCACTTGATTTGATTTTGGGCATGTCTATCAATTGGTGGGCATGTGGGACTAGCTTTGGGCATCCTATGGGTGCAAAGTGGGGTGTGTTTTTGTGGGTGCAAGGGCTCCAATAGTTGGCACCTAATTGATTTTCTAAAGGAAGTCAAATAACTAAAGGAATAAAGAAACATAAAGCAAGTAGGACTTGTATTCAGTGCTTGTTTGATTTAAATAGGATTCAAACCTTATTCCTATTTAAAGGAGTCTCCTTTAAGATCCCTAGGCACTTCAACCAGTAGCCCCATGCCCCCTTAGAAGAGCCCCACATCCATCATCTCCCCTCTCTTCTCCCTTGGAGGTCCAACGTCCATCATCTTGGATGTCCTCCATCTTCATGCCCAAAAGAGGTTTGGGGTTCCACTTGATTACTGCCTTCTAGTCCCTGGTTGCTTTATAATCTAAGAAAGAAAAAATAAGAGAAAAAGAGAAGAAAAAGATCAAGAGAAAGATCAAAGAGTTGATCGTGATTTAGGCTTCGTTCAGATTTGTAGGCTGATTTTTCTTAGAAAAAAAACTAATTTTAAGAGGACTGTTCCAGAATGATCCTGAGTAGATATTTATAGAGATCGAATATTTACATGGCTAAGAGAGAGCCTCTTCTCTTTCAGATCTAGATTTGAAGAAAGAAATTATGAAATAGGTATGTGATTCGATCACATATTCAATTTTAACATATGTTCAATTTCAGCATATAAAGTAGATCTTTGTAGTTTATATTTTATGCAACATGATATAGATTAAAAGATATTTTAATATTCTATTCTACTATTATATTTAGAAAAAAAATTTGAAATATATATGCATGCCCCGACATCAAAATTTCGATCAATGGTATCAGAGCCACGGATTTCATATGCATGAAATTGACATACATATCTTGAAAAAGATTTCAAATTTTGATTTTTTCTTAATACATGAGATGTATAGATAAATATTTTTAATCTAAAATTTATTTTATATTTAATTATAAAATATATAGTTGATATGTGATAGCATGCATAGATCTAAATTTTATTCTAGAATGATTTTTAGTTCATAATTATGTGATATGTAGATGCATGCATAAATCTAAAATTTTATTTGAGCTAATTCATAATTCTTATATGAGATATATAATTGCATATTTAGGTTAAAAAAATATTTTTGATATGATTCATGATTTATATATGAGATATATGATATCATGTCATGATTTGAATTTTAGTTTAGATCTGAATTTTATATACATATATGAGATATATGTTTGTATGTTAAATCTGAAAATTAGTTTCATGATTTAAAACTTACCTTTCATATAAAGAATTTAGATCTAAAATTTAGTTTTAGAATTTGAAATTTGTGTTTATGCATGAGAATTTTGGTTATGAAAAAATCAAAAATTAGGTCATATAATTAAATTGTATCTAGGATTTTTGATTCGAATGTTATGGGTTAAATTTGATTAAGTAATTGATCAAACTGAGTCAATTAATGATTAAGGTTAGATCAATTAAGTTATATGATCAATCAATTATTGTTGATCAAATCGATTAAATCCCATATGTAAAATCGATTAATCTAAGGACCTAATTCGGCTCGATGGATTGAGCCTGATTCGCTTGAGCTAATATATTTGGATCAATTGACCTATTGGTGTCTAAGGCAAGTAATTGAAAGATGATTATTTAATTAGTTCCGTTAGCTGATCTGACTAATTTATTGGTATCTCACGAAAGCAACAGGGGGGACCCCCACCGATTTCACTTATCTGACCAATTTGAAAAATTGAGTCTTTAATAAGGTTGCTTGACATTTTGATTTAACCCATGCCAATTATATCAGTCATATGATGATTGATTAGATGAGATCTAAACCTAAATTTTTCTATAAATATTAAGTCCATAGGTCTTTCACTGTTGTAGATTGCAGGCGTGCTACTGGTGTTGATTGTTCTTGACTGGTTACAGTGGTTCAGTTGCATTAGAACACGCAACTACTCTATTAGCAAAGAGTTGCTCCAGGGTAAGGATGTGGTTGGGCCCAATAACTGTTAGGTGAGGGATCTAAGGATGGCCTTGCACCTGCTTGTGAACGGTGGGTCAGGCTTAACTAAAGAGTATGATCAATAACTGTTAGGTGAGCCATATGACTTAGAGATCAAGTCGCTGCAACATGCTTAGAGAAGCATCTGGGCAGAGAGTTATCCACGTATCGGTGTGTATGTTACCAATAACTATTAGATGAGGTACATGGCATCGGTGGGACTGCAACATCTACTAAAAATTTTTTATCACGTTAGGATTTTTATTTCCCACTCGGAGAGTGGAGGGATCTAAAAAATTAGTGAGAGTCATTGTTTGCATCTTAAAGTTCCTAAAAGAAATATAACTTTAAAAGTACAAAAGTATAACTGGAATCTCTAGTCTCACAGTTAAACAATATCATCCTTAAACCCTCTAGCCCACATCCTTGAATCTAATCGTATGATCTAAACAAACTATAAAGACTGGCTAAGAAACCTCAAGATTTTTTTGACTTCTAAAAACTAGATCATGTACTTGATCAGAAATCCTAGTGTTACCAAACCATCCTACTGTTGAGCAAAGAGCTACTTATGAAAAATAAATGGATGAAGACAATCGAATCAAGTGTATGTGTTGGAATCTATATCAAATGAGTTACAAAGTCAGCATGAGCATATGCCCACTGCCAAGGCTACGATAACTCACTTACAAGAGTTATATGGTGAGCAGAGCGTACAGCATGCTTCAAAATATCCAAGAGACTCTTCAATTTGAAGATGTATGAAGGGCAGTCAGTCTATGAGCACTGTATGACAGTGATTAAGGATATTGAGGAGCTTGAAAAGCTCGGGCTTGCTATGCAAAAAGAATTGCAGATAGATTTGATCCTTCATTCTCTTACGAGTTTATATAGTCAATTTATTATAAATTTTTATATGAACAAACTCGATTGTACTATACTCAAACTGGTCAACATGTTGGTCACTATGGAAGAAACCTTGAAGAGTTCAAGAGGCACTATTCTCGCTGTGAAGCGGACTTCTTCTAAGAGAAAGTCTAGTTGGAAGAAGAAAACTAAATCCGCTAAGAAGTAAAGAAAGAGAGCAAGCCAAAGAAAGATGTTCCAAAGAAGGCTAAAGGAAAGGCAAAGTGTTTCCACTGTGATGCTGAAGGCCACTAGAGGAGGAACTGTCCACTCTACTTGGAAAGCCTAAAGACCAAGAAGGGTGATAAACCTTCAGAAGGTATGCCCGTAAATGAATCTAACCTTACATTTCTTCTACTTCTAGTTGGGTATTAGACTCTGGTTCGAGTGCTCATATATGTACCTCAATGTAGGATCTAATAGAAAGTAAGAGATTGAGGGAAGGTGACATGATCCTTCGAATCGGCAATGGAGTAAAAATTACTGCAGAAGCCGTTGGTACTTATCCTCTTCGATTATCATTAGATTTAGATTAGATTTAAAAGACTGTTATTTTATTCTTGTAGCTAGTCAGAATTTGATTTTCATCTCTATGCTAGCACAGAAAGGTTTTGAATTTAATTTTAATAAAAATTTTTATTTTATTTATTTATGAAATAAATTGGTTGCATAAGGTCTTTTAATTGACAGTCTATGTCACTTGTATGTTGATGCGAATGTAAATTTGAACAAGCAAATAGTGAGTACCGTAGGTCAAAAGAGATTCTGAGATGAAATTAATCAGAAGTACTTGTGGCATCATAGACTAGGCCATACTGGAGAGGATAGGATAAACAAGCTGAAAAAGGATGGGATCCTTGGCTCTCTTCATCCAGAGTCGTATCTAGCTTGCAATTTTATCTTCAAAAAAAAATGGTCAAGTTACCCTTTGTAGGACATGGGGATAGGGCCATTGAGTTACTTGTCCTGATACACACCGATGTGTGTGGGCCATTTGATGTGCAGGTTAGGGGTGGTTACAGCTACTTCATTATCTTTATCGATGTTCTGTCTAGGTATGAGTATGTGTATATGATGAAACACAAGTCTGAAGCCTTTGAAAAGTTTAAAGAATTTAGAAATAGAGTAGAAAAATAAATAGACAAACCCATTAAGGTTCTTCGATTTGATCGAGGAGGTAAATACCTTAGTCAAAAATTTTTGAGATATCTTAAAGACAATGGCATAGTCTCTTAATGAACTCCTCCCGGAACATCTCAACTCAATAAGGTATCCAAAAGAAGGAATAGATCCTATTAGATATGGTCAGATCCATCATGAGCTTCACTGATCTACCCTTATATCTTTGAGGACATACCTTATTAACTGTCATTCACTTATTGAATAGGATTCCATCAAAATCTATTCTTTCCACACCATATGAGATATGGTACTGTAAGAAGTCGAGTCTAGATTATCTTAAGACTTGGGATGTTCGGCCTATGTCAAGAGACAGATGGCTAATAAATTAGAGGATAGATCTGTAATAGCTCGTTTCATAAGGTATCCAAAAGAATCAATGGGATATTACTTCTACTTTTCACAAGATCACAATGTGATTGTGAGTCAAAATGTCATATTCCTAAAAAAATAGTTTATCCAGGATGGTGGCAGTGGGAGGTTAGTCGAGCTTGAAGAGAAGATCTCTGAAGAGCAAAGAGCTATAGATCCTCAAGAACCCATTATTTATGAGTCAGTAGTTGACGTTCCTCTACCACCTTGTAGATCTAGCAGGATCTCCCATCCTTCTAAAAGGTACATGGATATGCTTACAAAAAAGTAAAGAAAATATTTCTTATGGGAGATAAGGGTCATGGTGATGATCCTAATATCTTTGACGAGACGATGTCTGACATCGATTTCGAAAAATGGTTAGATGCAATGAAGTCAGAAATTGATTCGATGCACTTGAACCAAGTATAGACCTTAGTGGATCCACCTAGGATATAGTACCCATTGGGTGTAAATGATCTACAAAAAAAAAAAGGTGCCGATGGTAAGGTAGAGACCTATAAAGCTAGGCTTATGGTAAAAGGTTATAGCCAGCGTGAGGCATTGACATCAAAAAACCTTCTCATTTGTAGCCATGCTAAAATCATCTGCACTTTGCTTGCTATTGCAATTATTATGATTATAAAATCTGACAGATGGATATGAAAACTGCTTTTCTGAATGGATATCTTGAGGAAGATATCTATATAGAGCAGCCTTTGGGTTTCACATCTGATGATAGTGATAACAGAGTTTGCAAGCTGCAAAGGTCCATATACGGATTAAAGCAAGCTTCTCAGAGTTGGAATCATCATTTTGATAATGTGATCAAATCATTTGATTTCATCAAGAACGAAGAGAACCTTGTATATACAAAAAGTCAGTAGGAGTGCAATAATATTCTCGTATTGTATGTGGATGATATTCTCTCATTGAAAATGATATTCCCATATTGATCATGGTCAAAAGATGGTTGTTCAAGAAATTCTCCATGAAAGACCTAGGAGAAGCATCCTATATTTTTGGAATAAAGATTTATAGAGATGGACCTAAAAAGATGCTAGGTCTGTCACAAAAGTTGTACATTGAGAAAATACTGAAGAGGTTCAGTATGAAAAATTCTAAAAGAGGACTTTTACCCTTAGGTATGGTATTAATCTTTCTAAGATGATGTATTCGACCACATTTAAGGAAGTTCAGGCATGAGTAAGATTCCTTATGCTCAGCAATAGGGAGCCTCATGTATGCCATGCTATGTACTCGACTGTATTGCCCTTGCTATGAGTATCACGAACAGGTATCAGTCGAATCCAGACGAGAAGCACTAGATAGCTGTGAAGAACATCCTTAAGTACTTGAGAAGAACTAAAGATTTATTCTTGATCTTTGAAGGAAGTTCTGAGTTATAAGTCGAAGGGGTATACTGATTCAGACTTCATATCTAATCCTGATGATAGAAAGTCTACGTCAGGATATGTGTTCGTTTGTAATAACGGTGCAGTCAGCTAGAAGAGTTCCAAGCAACCCATTATTGCAGATTTGACTACAGAGGTTGAATATATCACTACTTTGGATGCTGCAAAGGAAGGTTTCTAGTTCAAAAAAATTATTGTGAAACTTGGGATTATGACATCGGATGCCATACCACTTTACTGCAACAACAATGGAGCCATAACACTTGCTAAGGAGTCGAGGTCTCATCAGAAATTAAAGCACATCAAACAGAGATATCATATCATATGCGACTACCTTGAAAAAAAATATATCGAGGTGCGAAGAGTCGACTGCATAGACAACGTGGCAGACCCACTGACAAAGCAATTAAGTCAGCCAAAAATGAAAGTCCATCTTGAGAGGATGGGACTTAGATTAGTGCCAATTGACTTTAGTCAAAGTGGGAGATTGTTAGATGTATGTCCTAGAAACCAATATGGCTGATACATTTAATAAAGCTAGGACATAATTTTGTACTTAATATATTGATTTCATCAATAAAAGGGTAAGTTTATTTTTCATTCAAGTGTGATGTGTCTTGAATCATCCATGAAATTAACATTTCGATACATATTTTTAAAGTGTTGAGAATTAGAGATATGTATTTAATTCTTAAATACTTTCGATCATCGTATCATCATGAGGACGGTGATCAATCCGAATAGATCGGCTTATAGATTACTTCTTTCAAGATAGATGAGTCTTTAGTCTATAGTGTAGAGACATTGAGCGACGAGTGTGGGTAGTTGTTAGTGAACAACTAGTACTGAGCAAGACCATACAAGAGATCACTTGGATTTCTATCCGATCGTCAGTGATTATCTTAATGCTGTAGTTATGTGAATGGTCCTTTGACCAGTGATGCATGACTACTCATAATGAGGCTGCTGGAGTTTGACTGACACATAAACATGGTCTCAATGAGCCCTTATAGTGATGTTGGTGATAGTTGATCCATTATAGGAGTAGGGTGCGCATCAAGATGGGATCTATTGATCTTGATAGAAAAGAGTAGTCCTATGGGTTTGAGAGGCTAAATTTGAGAGTCCGTGGCCACAGTAATATGATTGATGGGAAAAAAATTTTCATAAGGATCATAATTGGACTTGAACAGATCAAATTTATCATATGACTGATGATGAGGTTTGACGATTTATCCATGACCTGTCATCTAGTCGGAACTCATGATAGAGGAACTAAATCATACGTTAACTACACCTTGAGGTTCTTTTTGATTCTACTAGATTACCACTACATACTGCTAGGTGTCACTGATGAATTGTGAGAGGTCACTAGGATTGCTTAAGATCGACAATCCTTGATGAGTTAGAGTGAAATTATTTCGATCCATTGAAAAGAGTTTCAATGATACAATAATAGAGATCATTGTATATCTCACTACCAGATAGAATTAAATTTATAAGGTTACACAACAAAGGAAAATCTGAATAAGTAATTGGGCTTATGAAGTCTCAATTGGATTTAGAAAAATCCTATTGGGTTCAGGATAACCTTGCTAGCACATGGTTGGATCAATTTTTTCTTTACGTTTAAATTTTTTATTTGATAAGATTAATTAAAACTAAATTATCTACTAATAGTCTAAATAAATTAGATTATTGAGCTTCAATTGTTGGGTGTCTAAGGTTTTGCATCCAATGAATTAAGGGTTCAAATTCTTAATTATTTTCTTTGATAGTTTTGATTGGGCGCCACTTGATTTGATCAAGTTGGGTGTGTCCATCAATTGATGGGTATGTAGGATCAGCTTTGGGCTCCCATGGGTGCAAAGTGGGATGTGTTTTTGTGGATGCAAGGGCTCCAATAGTTGGCGTCTAATTGATTTTCTAAAGGAAGTCAAATAACTAAAGGAATAAGAAAACATAATGCAAGTAGGACTTGTATTAAGCACTTGTTTGATTTTGAATAAGATTCAAACCTTATGCCCATTTAAAGAGACCTCCTCTAAGGTCCCTAGGCACTTCAACCAGCAGCCCACGTCCCCTTAGGAGAGCCCCACACCCCTCTTTTCGTCTCCCCTTTCTTCTCCCTTGGAGGTCCAACATCCATCATCTTGGACGTCTTCCATCTTCATGCCCAAAAGGATTTGGGCATTCCACTTGATTGCTGATTTCTAGTCCTTGATTGCTTCATAATCTAGGGAAGAACAAGCAAGAGAAGAAGAGAAGAAAAGATCAAGGGAAGAATCAAAGAGTTGATCGTCATCTAGGCTACGTTCAAATTCGCAGGCTGATTTTTCTTAGAAAAAAAAATCAATTTTAAGAAAGCTATTCTAGGCTAATCCTGAGTAGATATCTATAGAAGTCAGATATTTGTATGGCTAATAGAGAGCCTATTTTCTTCTAGATCTAGATTTGAAAAAAAAAAATTATGAAACAGATATGTGATTGGATCACATATTCAATTTCAGCATATATTCAATTTCAGCATATGAAGTCTTTGTGGTTTATATTTTATGCATGTATGATATAGATTAAAAAAAATTTAATCTTCTATTCCACTGCCATATTTAGAAAAAAAATTTTAAAACATACATGCATGCCCCGACATCGAAATTTCCAACAGCATTATATACGCCATGGTGTTGTAGACCAGATCTAGCCCATGCAATGAGTCAGGTGAAAGTTATTACAAGCAGTTTTATGCATGCAATTTTAATTTTTTTTCAAAATTTAATGTAGTGGATGGAATTTAGATCAATCAAACCAAGTATGCATTAGATCTGATCTAACACTATCTATCATGGATCATATGACATAAAAATACATGCATAATCTGGTATCAAATAGCATAGATCATATTTATGAACAAGATCAAATCTACAAGAAGTTCGAGATCGAATCTCGACACCTAAGCATGGGTCGATATTCACTGCAGCTGATTTTCATGGACTTGTTAGTTGCTCCTAACTGCACAGATATCTGGCCTCCATAGGTATCCATACAAAGTTTCTCATTCAATCAGAGATTCGATGATGATGATCTCTTCGAGGTGCTAGCTCCCTTACAGAGATATGCTCCTGATGGCTGATCGAACTCCTTCATCAGGTCACTCAGACCTTCCAGAGGATGAAGAAAGATTTAGGAGGAGGGTTAGGTGGTGGAAGAAAATGAAAATGGGAACTTTATTCTCTCTTTTCAAAATCCTAGATAGAACTCTAGGAAACCCATGCCCTAAAGGACTCATGCCAAAAGAGGATGCCCCACTCTTTCTCATGCACAACCCCAATTTTTCCTTTTCAGTGCTCAGTGGAAAAAGTAGTTTGCACACATAAAAAGCAGCCCTTCTTAAGGTTGGTGTCCACAAGTGGTTAGGATAGGATAAGGATAAAAGAAGTTTGATTCAAATTCAATTCAAACTCAAATTCAAAATTTGAGTTGAATTTAAATCCAAAATTAACCCAAATATTATCCAACCACCTGGGTGATGAGAAGAGGGTGAGAAGCTCAAATTTGTGTGGAGAAACTTCACACAAGTTCAAAATTTGCATAAAGAAAAATGGGCATGGGTAAAGGGTGGCACAAGGGGAGAAGTCCAAACTTTTTGGACTCTTAGTTGATCTATTTTGGTTCTCATCCAAATCCATTTAGTTAGACCTAAATAGACAAGTGAACCTAATCCAATTAGACACCTCAATTAAATCCTAATCAAATAAGAAATGAATTGAGTCAAGTCCTGATCAAATCAAAAATTAATCTCCCTTAGCGATTAGGTCATCTCATAACCTAATAGAGTCAAGCCTAATTGAATGTAATTTAATTAGACCTAATTTGAACCTCAATACTCAATTAAATTAAGCTAATCAGTAATCAATTACTAATTAATCTTTTTATAATTTAATAATTATTTTATCATAACTTTTGTATAAGGTTAATTATCAATTATATTGATGATTGTACCCTTAAACGATTCATAATCATTGATCAGCTATCTAATCAGATAGGAACTTCTATTGTGTGTGACCCAATAGATTCGAACATTAAGCTGGTAGTATAGGAACTAATTTCTATACTAATCAAAATGATCATCTAGTAATGATATCCAACGTCCGGATAGGTCGAATTATTGTAAAGCAATATTCAAGAACCTTAGAATATGGTTACTGTATAATTCATCCCTTTGACTCTTAATGCTTAAGATGACCTCAGAGTGTAAACTATCAACTCTTAATCAGTTCATCCGTATTGTGTCTCAATCTAATAAATTCTGTGACTCCTCACATGGATTATCTTGGCTAAAATTTTATTTAATTAAAATACAGTGAAGCATTATCTCCAAAATATGGAGCGATCAATCCCATCTTGACTCACACACAGAGTTTGCAAATACTTGATTGTATCCAAAAACCTTCTGTCACTGTATTAGAAATATAGATAGTCTGGCAACAAAGCATAATGAGTTGTTTGTAAGTCACAATGGTGATCTCAGATCAAAGGGACACTTATACCCAATCCTTCTCGAGCTACTCTTGACAATAGAGTGCTCCACAATTGGGCAAGTTCAGTACAAATATACTTTTATATTTCACTTGCATGCCATATCAGTGTCTCCACACTCCTTCGTTATGAGGACAACTAACTCATAAGACACACAACGACCTATACTTGATAAATGTTATCATCTTTGTTAATAATACATCATTTTGTCATGAACAAGTTTAAGAACTATTCGATAAATCCTCCTTTATCGATTGAAAATAGTTCTAAAGACTTTATCATAATATGAGAGTTCTTAAAAGAAAGATGCACAGATTATGATGAACTGCCAACTAACTTTTATTAATTTATAACTCATATACAATTTACATACAAAGAGCACAATCGTCTATAGTTAGACGATTGGCTTTAGGACATAATTTCCAATATCAGGTTAGCAGGCTCATGGCACAGCTTGATAGGAAGCACTAACGAGCATTGAAGGGGATCTTCAAATACTTGGCAGGTTTTGTTGGAGTTGGCATGTGCTACAGACTGTGAGGAGGTGCTGAGGAACACTCTAACATATCCAAGAGGCTCGGGTGCAGATGGAAGGGTTCGTAGATACGAATTTTGGTGGAGACGTAGACACCCGATGTTGGATGATAAGGTTTGTATTCAGTTGGAATAGAGGTACCGTTTCATGGAGTTCTTGCTTGCAGCCCATAACAGCCTTATCCACCACTGAAGTAGAGTACATTGGCATGATGGAGATAGAGAAGGAGGCTTTATAGTTGAAGGGCTTGATATTGGAGATGAGCTTCACACAGGAAGCCGTCAAGGTGCACTATGACAGCTAGAGTGCACTGTTGCTTGCACAGAACTTTGACTATCATGCGAGGATGAAGCACATTGACATCTGGTACCACCAGATCAGAGAGCTCATGGAAGAAGGTGAGGTGGAGCTGGTGAAGGTGTTAGATTTTAGGTATTTTGTATGCAGATTTCAAAATAATTTTGAATTTAAATAGCAGAAGATAAGATTAAATCAGATTTAATCCTACACATGCATTGATCTAAATCAAATACCCATAGATCTAGTTCATATGATGATAAATATGATATAAAGTATCTGATTTTAGAGAATAAAATTAATTTTGTGATCAAATCACATATCTGAAATATTGAACTCCTTCAGATCTGGATCTGAGGATGTCTTTAGGTTCCGATGTAGCCGCAAACATATCCGTCCTCTACAGGTATCCACACAATGCCTGATCTGATTGGAGGCTCTTTGATCTCTCCGAGGTGCTAGCTCTCTTTAGAGATTGCTTTCTTGATAGTTGATTAGGATCTTCTTCAATCTCTAAGACTCTCTCAAAGAAGAAGAAGGCTAGGAGGAAGAAGATTAGGAAGAAAAAACTATGAGAACCCTTTCTCCCTTTTTTCTTCTCTCTTCTCTCTATGATCCCACACCCATAAAGGAGTCCCACACTCAAAACACATGTCCAAAACTGATCCAATATCAGGTCTCCATGTCCTAAAGCTCCTCTTTAAATAGGCATCCAAGTAGTTAGGGTAAGACTAGATTTTGACAAGATCGAAACTAATCAAACTAGGACTCCTTCTTTGATCCAATCAAAACCAGATCAAATAGATTTGATCCTTATCAAAAGAGGAGAAATAGGGAGCATGGAAGGGCTTTGGTGTGGCCCTTTGGTGGCACAAAAACAAGGGAGGTGATCTCCCTATTTGGTGTGGAGATGGGTGGTGCAAGGAGATAAAATCTCAGTCCAACTGGAATTCCTTTAAGGGCTAATTTAAATCTGATTTAATCATAACCAATTTAGGATTAGGTAGCATCCAAATTAAGTTAATTCTTAGTTCAATTAGGAACTCAATTAAATCTAAATTAAATCTTAATCTAATTAAGAAATTGATTGAATCAAGTTCCAATCAAACTTGGAATTGATCTCCTTATGTAATTAGGTTCTCATAATCCAATTGGGCTTGACCTAATCAAATCCAAATCAAACAAAATTGAATCTAATTCAATTAGATTTGATTTGAATCCCATAGCTCAATCAAATAGAACTAGGTAGTAATCAAATTGCTAATTGATTCTCCAATAATTTACTAATACTTAGCAAATTTGTTAATAGCAACTTTTGCATTACCAATCATATTGATAACTAAATCCTATTATGATTTATAATCGTAATTCAACCATCTGATCAGTCAAGAACCTCTTTTATGTGTGACCCCATAGATTCTACTCTATCTGGTAGTGAGACATACTATGATCTCCATCATAGTGTTATCGAAATATCTTTCGATGGGCTAGAACAATTTTAACTCACACCCAACAAAGATCATTGATCTAGAGTGATCTTAGTGAGTTCTCACAATCCACTAGGATGCCTAACAGTATGTGGTGGTAATCTACTAGCATTGAATAAGAACCCTAGGTGTAGTTACCATATGATTCAGTTTCTCTATTGTGAGTCTTGACAAGATAGAGATTATGGAAACTCGTCAAACCCCTTCATCTATTATATGAAAAATTCAATTTGCTTAAGTCCAGATGTGATACTCATGAAAACTCCTTTCCATCAATCATCTTGCTGTGGCTACAGAATTATGACTTAGCTTTTTAAATTTTATAAGACTACTCCTTATCTACTAAGATCGATAGATCCCATCTAAGTGCACACCCTACTCTTATAGTGAAGCTACTGCAGCCAACATCTACTACAAGGATCCACATGGCTAAGGATCATATTTACGTGTAGTCAAACTACAGCAACCCCACTATGAGCAGTCGAGATACTACCAGTCAAGAAACTATTCACACAACTACCAATTGAGAGGATCACTGTCACCCACCGACCCGAGATTTGAATCGAAGGTCATGGCAACCGCCGCATACTTATAGAATACTTTTTCATAAGCATGCAAGGCATCTCATCATGATATCTTCACAAACAGTTAAATAAATTTTTCAATATTTAATAATCAAACCTTAGTTCAAATAATAAATCAAAACTCAGTGTTCAAAAGAAAATAACTATCTGACAAAGTCAATACTAAAACAAAACTAAAAGTCTTAAATAAATTCTGAGAAAATCCTAAATCAATGAGCTAACTCCATCTCTAATCGCTCTCCCAACCGAAATCCCGCATCACGCTAATTTTCTGGATCTGTAAGAAAAACATAAAACTCATCATGAGCTAAATAGCCCAGTAAGCAGTGTATACCTTTAACTGAATAAATCAGGCAAATAATACTATACATATCAATTTACTAATAATAACAAATCAATATGTAATTTCATGAAATCATATTCATACTATCAATCATATATAAAAGTCAATTCATCATAATTTCAATTATGATTTTCATCTTAAATTCATCAATTTCTTAAGTTCTTCTTACCAACCATGACTATGACCACATTATCCCTGTGGCAGGGTCATAATATCGCGTATCTGTTGCGGTGGGCTGCGAATCATCTGGCAGCCAAGTCCTTTGGAACCGTGGTCTCGCTGGCGGTTTGTCGCTGGTCTCTCTGCGACATGTCGCTGGTCTCGCTGGCGACATAAATCCTCAGGACAATCAATTGCCAACGTATATGCCCCATTGGCGGGGTCCTCAACACAGTCAGGTTGTCAAATTCATATTATCTTCCAATTCATATATTATTTTCAAAATAATATAAATAAATGATATTCGAGTCAAATCAACCATATCATTTCTTTGTGATCATACATCATCATAATAATTATTCAACAATTAACTTCAATCATAAATAATTTCTACAATTAACTTTAATCATAAATAATTTCAAAATTATTTCAATAAATAATTTCAATCAGAAGCATGCATAAATTTATTTAATTCAGAATTTTATAACTTACCAGATAAATTCAATAAAAGTAAACACTACTTACCTCAAAAGAAAATCCAAACTAAAATTCTAGGAATCTCGAAAATCCTTCTCTGAACCTGATACGTCAAATATCATATTTTTAATCAAAATTTATCAAATTAAAACTAATTAAAATTATTAAAATCTAATGTCCCACGAGGATCAACTTGACAACAGCATCCAGGATTTTTGGACTAATCCATGGATATTCTAATTATATTTATTTATTTATTTATTTATTTATTTTATTTTCTTTTTATTTATTTCATAAATCCTAAAAATCTAAAAGAGAGAGAGAGAGAGAGAGTTTCTCTCTCCCCTATTTTTTTTTCTTTTTCTTTTCTTTTTCTTCTTTTTTTTCTTTTCTTCTTTTCTTCTTTTTTCTTCTTTTTCTTCTTCTTTTCTTCTTTTTCTTCTTTTTCTTCTCGCTCTTCCCGGCCGGAACAGGGGACCGGTGTGGCCCTTCCTTGGCGGGCCGTTCAGGCCGCGGCCACCAGCGGAGACCGACGGCAGAGGGAGGATGCTCCCCCGATTACGGAGGAGCATGGCCGGCGTCGATTATGATCGCCGGCGTCAGAAAATCAAGGAAAAAGAGCCCAAAAAGGGTCTCTTTTCCGATCGAAAATCGGCGACACCCGTCGCCGGCAGCCTCAAGCAAAGGTATGGGAAGAAAGGGAAGGAAAAGAGGAAGGAGAGGAAAACTCACCCGCCTCCGGTGACCTCACCGGCGAGCAATCACGGCGAGAAACCGAACGGTGTCCGCGCTCCGATCGAGAAAGACGGAGAGAAAGAGAGAGGGAGGAGGCCGATGATTGGTTTCTAGGGGGAGGGGGTCTTCTTATAGAGGGTCCTAGGACTTCGGGAGGTCCTAGGACTCCCAAATCGCTCAGGTTTTCGCCGGAGAAGAAGACTCCTATCGGAGTCTTCTTCCCGATTTTCCTCTATTTTTTTTTTTTTTGGGCTTGGATCTTGATGTCATGGGCTTGGGCATGGGCTATAATATTCTTCACCCCTAAAAAGAAATTTCGTCCTCAAATTTTTCATACCTGTAGTCTCGAAGAGCTGGGGATATTTTTGCTTCATTTCTTCCTCTAGCTCCCAAGTAGCTTCTCTTTCTGAATGTCGACTCCACTGTACCTTGACATAAGGATGTTGCGACGTCTCAGCACCTGTTCTTTACGTCTACGATTCGTATCGGATATTCTTCATATGATAAATCTTTTCTGGCTTGTACTGGTTCAAGTTCCACGATGTGACTTGGGTCTGGTAAATATTTCTTTAACATAGAAACATGAAAAATATTATGTACTCCTGTAATGAAGGGGTAAGGCAAGTCGATAAGCCACCTCACCAATTCTTTCCAAAATCTCAAACGGACCCACATATCTAGGATTCAATTTGCCACGAATGCCAAATCTTGAGATTCCTTTTAAGGAGATACTTTGAGAAATACATGGTCACCAACTTGAAATTCTAATTTCTGTCTCCTTTGGTCTGCATAACTTTTCTGTCTGCTTTATGCTGCTCGAAGTCGTTCTTTAATTAATTGAATCTTTTCGACTACTTGTTGAACAAGTTCGGGACCCAATATTCTTCGCTCACCAACATCATCCCAGTGAATTGGTGATCGACATCTTCTACCATATAAAGCTTCGTACGGTGCCATACCAATGCTAGCCTGATAACTGTTATTGTAAGTGAACTCAATCAAAGGTAGATGCTCATCCCATGAACTTTTCATATCCAAATACAGGTTCTCAACATATCTTCTAAGATCTGAATAGTTCTTTCTGACTGACCATCAGTCTGTGGATGAAAAGCTGTACTGAAATTTAATTTTGTTCCTAATACCTTGTGTAAGCTCTTCCAAAATTGTGATACAAATCTGGTGTCTCGATCCGATACGATGGTCACTGGAATTCCATGTAGCCTTACAATTTCTTTCATATATAACTTTGCTAGTCTTTCCAAGGTAAATCCAACTCTAATTGGTAGAAAGTGTGCGGACTTTGTCAATCGATCCACAATCACCCAGGCTGCATCATTTTTACTGGGAGTCTTCGATAGTCCAGTTACAAAATCCATAGTGATATGTTCCACTTTCAAACTGGAATATCAAGAGGTTGAAGTAGTCCCGTCGGTCTCTGATGTTCAGCTTTAACTTGTTGACAGACCAAACATTGAGCCACGAATTGAGCGATCTCTCTCTTCATATTATTCCACCAGTACATTTCTTTTAAGTCTCTATACATCTTAGTACCTCCCGGATGAACTGTATAACCAGTCTGATGTGCCTCCTGAAGTATTTCATGCTTGAGTACTGAATCATTGGGTACGCAAATCCTATTTTCGAACCTTAACGAACCATCTTCATGTATCTTGAATTCAGATTGAACACCAGCTTCCACTGAATTTCTTATTTTCAATAGTTGTGGATCATCATTCTGGGCAACTGTAATTCTTTCTATGAGTGTTGGCTGAACCCTCATGTTAGCTAATCGTACTGTCGAGTCATATATTCGGATGTCTAATTCTATTTTTCTTATATCCTCCAATAATTGGCTTTGGTGTGTGATTAAAACCGCCAAATTTTCCACAGATTTTCTACTAAGGCATCAGCAACAACATTAGCTTTCCCGGATGATAATGGATTGTTAAATCATAATCCTTCAACAGTTCTAACCACCTTCTCTGTCTCATGTTCAATTCTTTCTGAGTAAAAATATACTTCAAACTCTTATGATCAGTAAACACTTCACACTGCGCACCGTATAAGTGATGTCTCCAAATTTTTAAGGCAAAAATCACTGCAGCTAATTCCAAATCATGTGTCGGATAATTCTGTTCATATGGTTTCAATTGTCTTGAGGCATAGGCTACTACCTTACCATGTTGCATCAATACACAGCCGAGTCCCTTTTTAGATGCATCACTATATATTGTGAAACCTTCATCTCCTGTTGGTATAGTGAGGATAGGGGCTGAAACTAATCGTTGTTTTAATTTTTGGAAACTCTGTTCACAATCTTCAGTCCACTCGAATTTAACCCCTTTTTGAGTAAGACGAGTCAAGGGTGCAGCTATGCGGGAGAATCCTTCTACAAATCGTCTGTAATATCCTGCCATTCCTAGAAAACTTTGAATCTCAGAAATATTTGTAGGTCTGTTCCACTGCATCACAGCTTTCACTTTTGCTGGATCCACAGAAATTCCATCCTTAGATACGATGTGTCCTAAAAAGATTATTTTGTCCAGCCAAAATTCACACTTCTTGAATTTGGCATAAAGCTTTTCTTTCCTCAATATTTGTAGTACACACCGTAAATATTCTTCATGCTCCAATTTACTTCTCGAATATATCAAGATATCGTCAATAAATACGACAACAAACTTATCAAGATAGGATTTGAATATTCTGTTCATTAAATCCATAAAGGCTGCTGGAGCATTGGTTAACCCAAAAGGCATTACTAGAAATTCATAATGTCCATAACGAGTTCTAAATGCAGTCTTTGGTATGTCCTCTGTTTTGATTTTTAACTGATGATACCCTGAACGAAGATCAATTTTAGAAAAGACTTGTGCACCTTGCAACTGATCAAACAAATCATCAATTCGAGGTAGAGGATACTTATTTCTGATAGTATTTTTGTTCAACTCTCTATAGTCGATACAAAGTCTCATACTACCATCTTTCTTCTTCACAAATAAGATGGAGCTCCCCAAGGAGATACACTAGGCCTTATAAAATCTTTATCCAATAAATCCTGTAATTATTCTTTTAACTCCTTTAACTCCATAGGGCCATTCTGTAAGGAGCTTTAGAAATTGGACTGGTATTGGGTGCCAACTCAATAGTAAATTCAATTTCTCTATCTGGTGGTAGTCCGACTAAATCATCAATGAATACATCCGAAAATTCATTTACAATAGGAATATCTTGTAACTTTAATTCATCATGTTCTTTATTCTTTATTGATACCAGGTAACTCTACATCCCTTTCTTATCATCTGTCTAGCTTGCACAAATGAAATAATACGTGGAGGGGTGGTTCCTGTACTTCCATCAAAACTAAAAGTTAATTCTCCCAGTATGTGAAAGTTCACTCTCTTTCCATGAAATCCACAGAGGCATGATAAGTAGCCAGCCAATCCATTCCTAGAATGACATCGAAATCATGCATGTCCAGGACCACCAAATCTGTCATAATTCTCTTTCTCCTATCTTGATACTACATGACTTGCACACACTTTCGGTACTCAAAATACCACCTACTGGTGTCTCGACATATAATTTGGTTTTCATGGGTTCACAACCTATATCATGTTGTCTAATAAAAGTAGTGAATATAAAGGAGTGTGTAGCACCAGAATCAAACAAAATTGAAGCATGAATACCAGATACAGGAATGATACCTGTCACCACGCATTGGAGGCCTGAGCATCCTGTTGTGTGAGTGCATAGATTCTTCCTTGAGTTTTCGGCCTTTGACCTCCGTCCTTTGTTTGTGTTGATCTATTTTCATCCATCTGGGGGCAATCTGCAATCTTGTGTCCTTTCTGTCCACATCTAAAATACGAACCGGTATTCCATGGGCAATTAGAAGTCTCATGCTCTCTTCGGCCGCATCTCGAACATCTAGCTGCCTCATTCTCACGATTCTTATCAATTGCTGGCTTCTTTGCTGGAGCCTTATTGTTCTAATTTCATCCTTGAGTTCCACCAAATCTATTTCTCTTCTTCTGATTTCGTTCTCACTCCGCATGAGCTTCATTAACTTCTCTCTCAATGATTAGGGCTTTATTTACAACTGAGGCATAGGTAGTTAGCTCATAGGGTACAATTATTTTCTGATTTCTGTCTTCAGTCCCATTTAAAATTTGTGTACTCTGTCTTGCTCAATCTCAACTAATCTTGGAACAAACTTGGCTAACTCCATGAATTTAGCTTCATATTCTGCAACGGATCGTTCCCCTATCTCAGGTGAATGAACTCCTGTTCTTTCTGTATTCTGACACTTCGGGGAAATACTTATCAAAGAATATTAATTGTCACACCCCCGACCCAAGATTTGAATCGAGGGTCATGGCAACCACCGCATACTTATAGAATACTTTTTCCATAAGCATGCAAGGCATCTCATCATGATATCTTCACAAACAGTTAAATAAATTTTTCAATATTTAATAATCAAACTTTAGTTCAAATAATAATTCAAAACTCAGTGTTCAAAAGAAAATAACTGTCTGACAAAGTCAATAGTAAAAACAAAACTAAAAGTCTTAAATAAATTCTGAGAAAATCCTAAATCAATGAAATAACTCCATCTCTAATCGCTCTCCCAAGTGAGTGGTATCCTATCGTGCTCATATTTTTGTTTCAATATACGCCACCAGTTGTATGCCTCACCTTGTAACAGATATGTTGTGAAGTGGATCTTCTCTTCATCTTGGCATTCTTGCACAGTGAATGCCTTCTCCATTTCCATAATCCAGTTATCTGCTTCAGTGGCTCGATGGTCCCTTTGAAGGCTGGAGGAGCTAGCTTCTTAAATTCGATGATATTGTTTCTCTGCATCGGATGTTCTCCATGTCCAGGTGTTGGTGGAAATTGCTGATGGGGCTGTGCATGTTATTGTTGAAGTAACTATTACTGTGTTTGAACTACTCCGATCAGAGTTTGCATTAGTTGAGTCATGTTCGGCTCCTCCTGTACTGTCGGAGTATTATCAGTAGGATCAAGGATTCCTCCTACTGAGTTGTGCCGCTATTTAAATGGGGAGTATTATCACCAAGTGGATTTGATGTCCCTCCTACCGCTCCTTGAGTATTCCTCGCTCGTCATGGAGGCATATTGACCTATGATAGATTTGAGATAATAACTTATCCTTAATAAGGTTATAAACTTTACTTGAGACAGGTCAGCTCATAATCATCATAACTAACCTTTCATTTTCCTAATGTCTACCCCTCACTCACTCACTCTATTTTACATGTCTCTATCTATCTACTTATGCTCTGATACCATATTAATTGTCACGCCCCCAATCCGAGATTTGAATCGAGGGTCATGGCAACCGCCGCATACTTATAGAATACTTTTCATAAGCATGCAAGGCATCTCATCATGATATCTTCACAAACAGTTAAATAAATTTTTCAATATTTAATAATCAAACCTTAGTTCAAATAACAAATCAAAACTCAGTGTTCAAAAGAAAATAACTGTCTGACAAAGTTAATACTAAAACAAAACTAAAAGTCTTAAATAAATTCTGAGAAAATCCTAAATCAATGAGCTAACTCCATCTCTAATCGCTCTCCCAACTGAAATCCCGCATCACGCTAATTTTCTGGATCTGTAAGAAAAACATAAAACTCATCATGAGCTAAATAGCCCAGTAAGCAGTGTATACCTTTAACTGAATAAATCAGGCAAATAATACTATACATATCGATTTACTAATAATAATAAATCAATATGTAATTTCATGAAATCATATTCATACTATCAATCATATATAAAAGTCAATTCATCATAATTTTCAATTATGCTTTTCATCTTAAATTCATCAATTTCTTAAGTTCTTCTTACCAACCATGACTATGACCACATTATCCCTGTGGCAGGGTCATAATACCGCGTATCTGCTTGCGGTGGGCTGCGAATCATCTGGCAGCCAAGTCCTTTGGAACTGCTGGTCTCGCTGGCGGTTTGTCACTGGTCTCTCTGACGACATGTCGCTGGTCTTGCTGGCGACATAAATCTTCAGGACAGTCAATTGCCAACATATATGCCTCCATTGGCGGGGTCCTCAACACAGTCAGGTTGTCAAATTCATATTATCTTCCAATTCATATATTATTTTTAAAATAATATAAATAAATGATATTCGAGTCAAAGCAACCATATCATTTCTTTGTGATCATACATCATCATAATAATTATTCAATAATTAACTTCAATCATAAATAATTTCTATAATTAACTTTAATCATAAATAATTTCAACAATTATTTCAATAAATAATTTCAATCAGAAGCATGCATAAATTTATTTAATTCAAAATTTTATAACTTACCAGATAAATTCAATAAAAGTAAACACTACTTACCTCAAAAGAAAATCCAAACTAGAAATTCTAGGAATCTCGAAAATCCTTCTCTAAACCTGATACGTCAAATATCATGTTTTTAATCAAAATTTTATCAAATTAAAATTAATTAAAATTGTTAAAATCTAATATCCCCACGAGGATCAACTTGACAACAACATCCAGGATTTTCAGACTAATGCATGGATATTCTAATTATATTTATTTATTTATTTATTTATTTATTTATTTTATTTTTTTATTTATTTTCATAAATCCTAAAAATCTAAAAGAGAGAGAGAGAGAGAGAGAGAGTTTCTCTCTCCCCCTTTTTTTTTTTTTTGTGGGCTTGGATCTTGATGTCATGGGCTTGGGCTTGGGCTATAACAATCACTAACAAGTGAGCAGACATCCATATAATCTCTCATATGGTCACACTTAGTACCGATATTCTCTAACAACCATCTGCACTCTTGCTAAGTATCTCTACACCATAGACTCGAAACTTGTTTATCTCAAAAGAAGTGATCTATGCATCGATCTAACCGGATCAATCACCATCCCCATAACGATCCATTGATCTAGAGCAATTCAAAAATTAATTATATATATCTCAAATTTTAAGCTCTTTAGAATATGTATCTTTAAATTATTAATTTTTTAGATGATTTTCAGACACATAACCCAAGAATGGATAGAAATTATTCATTTTAATAGTTTAAGTATAAATATATGTCTTAGAATTATTATAATGTGTCTGTCATATTTGCTTCTATAACATACATCTAACAATCTCCAACTTGACCTAAAGCCAATTAGCCACTAACCTAAGTCCCATCTTCTCAAGATGGACTTCAGTCTTCTACTGGCTCAACTATTTTATCAGTGGGTCTACCATGTTATCCGTGGAATCTACTGTTAGCACCTCAATATATTTCTTCTCGGGGTAGTTGCATGTTATCGATTTTATGTGCTAGGAATTTCAGTGAGACCTAGGCTCATTAGCTAGAGCAATGGCGCTAATGTTGCAATATATTGTTATGCTATCCCATGACATTATGCCTAGTTCTGCAACAAATCAGAATGCTTCCTTAGCCACCTCATACGTAATGATATACTTAATTTTTTTAGTTCCATAATGATCGATTGTTTGAAACTCTTCCAATTTATCAAATCTTTGTTACATAAGAACACTCAACCTGATGTAGACTTTCTATCAGAATCAGACATAAAGTCTAAATCAGTGTATCTTTCAACCCGTAACACCGTTCCTCCTATATAGACCAAGAATAGATCCTTAGTTCTTCTCAAGTATTTAAGGATGTTCTTCACAGCTATCCAGTGTTTCTCTCCTAGATTCGACTGATACCTACTCATAATACTTACAGCAAGGACAATATCAAGTCGAGTACAAAGTATGACATACATGAGGCTCCCTATGGCCGAAGCATAAGGGATCCTACTAATGAGCTCAATCTCCACAGGTGTGCAAGGATACATCTTCTTGGAGAGAGTAATGCCACACCTAAGGGGTAGGAGTCTCCTTTTAGAGTTCTCCATACTGAACATCTTCAGTACTTCCTCTATATACATTTTTTGGGACGAACCAAGCATTCTTTTAAATCTATCCCTATAGACCTTTATGAAAAAAATTTGCGGTAGTGCAGTACATGCAATTAAAAATTTTATGCAGTAAAAATAATAAATTAAACAATTTAATCTTACTCATATATATAAGATCTAATCTTAGACTACTATATCAAGATCTTTGATATGAAAAATATGTGCTTTAGATCTGAAAATAAAAATCATATTGATCTCATCGATGCTGAAATTCTAGATCTAACTATTAGATCTACCATAGGAATCAAAGAAAGTTAGAGATCATTACCAAACAAATTTTTATCTTGATCTCCTCTTATCCAATGGTTGGATAGGGTGTTTCTCAAGTCACTCATAGTCACACAAAGTCGTCTGGCCTCTATAGAAAAATTCATGCGAAGACTGGCGCAGATCAAGGGCTTGGAGATGCTAGTCTGCGAACAACTTCGACAGTTGACCTCTTCCTTCTTCTATAAGCACCTTGGACACACCAAAGTGATAGGAGATCTGGAGGAGGAAGATAGAAAGAGGAGAAGAGGCTCTAAAAATAAAAAATCTATAAGGAAATTGATCATGGGATGTCCAAGAGAGGGGTCCCCTTTTTATAGACTAGGAATTAGGACCTTCCAAGAAAGGATGACATGAATTAATGCCAAAACCCCTTTTTGGCATCCCCAAAAATTCCATAAAAATCATTTGGATGTGGAGAAGAAATCTAAAATCTCACATGCCAAATAATTCTTCAAGAAAAATAAGAAAAAAATAAAATAGCTCCAACAATATACCATATACGAAAAATCTCTTTCCTAGTCTGCATCTTATCTCTAATTTAGATCGCATTCGAATTAGGCAAGAGATAATATTATAACTCATCAGCTATGGCCAACCACCCTTATTGGATCCTCTCTCGTGACACCAAAAATCACAACCCAAATCCAATTAGGCATGGAAAAATTGATGTGGATCCAGATGTGGTGCAAAAGATAAGGATAGAGTCCTAGTCTGACTTGGACTCTTCATTTCTAATTCAATTCTAATCCAAATCAAATTTGGATTGAAACCACTAATAGAAATGAACCAAATATAATTAAAAATATAAATATCTCATTAAATTTTTAACCCAATTAGGAATTAGCTGAGTCCAAACTCTGATCGAATTAGGATCAAATTTTTTTTGTAATCGGGTTTGATCATATCAATCCCAATCTGAGTCAAACTGAAACTAATTCAATTAGAATTATTTCAAAGCTCTTTACTCAATCAAATTGAGTCAATTAGTAATCTAATTACTAATTAATTTTTATAAATAATAGAGTCACGATCCCAGTGGGACTCTCCCACAAAGTTCTAGTCCAAGTAGGACTATTCATCAGAGTCACAATCCAATTGGACTCTTCAGCCATCAGATCTGACCAAATCTTCTAATGCATGTGACCCCATAGGTTCGAACCTAAGCTGATAGCATAGGAATAATTTTCTATACCAATCGATGTAACCATCAAGTAATGATGACCCGACGATCGGATGGGTCAAAGTGTTGCAAAGTAGCCTTCTAGAACCTACTGGCGTATGGTTACCGTATAATTCATCCCTTTGATCTAAATGCTCAAGGTGACTTGGGGTTTAACTGTCAATCCTAATTAAGTCGATCACATTATATTTCAACTTTTGAAATCCATCTCATGGATTATCCTGGTCAAGGTTTTGCTAAATTGAAATACACTAATGCATATCCCTTACCAATTCAGAGGGGTCAATTCTATCTTGACTCACACACCGACTTGATAAGTACTTGACTGCACCTAGTATCCTTCCATCACTAAGTTAGAAACTCAGATAGTCTGATACTAAAGTATAGTGAGTTACTTATAAGTGACCATGATGGTCTCAGGTTGGAGGGACACTTATACCCATACCCTTCACAAGCTACTCTTGATAGTAGAGTACTCGGCACATAGTCACATTCGATACGAATATACTTCTACATTCTATCTGCATGTCATAACAGTATCTCCACACTCTTTGGTTAAGAGGACAACCAACTCATATGGCACACAACGACCTACACTTGATATCGCTATCATCCTAGTAATAGCGTATCATTTGGTCGTAAATAATTTTAAGGACTTAACAATAAATCCTCCTTTGTCGATTAATATATATAGTCCTAAGGACTTCATTACAACACAGAAGCTAAAAGATGGTTAATTTGTATTGAAAATGCTAAATAATTTTTATTAATAAAAATTCATATACAGTTTACAAGATGAGCACAATCGTCTAACGATTGACTTTGGGATACATTTTTCAACAACTCTCACTTAGACTAAAGCCAATCGGTACAGTATCGTATACCCATATTTGATTTATGATCATCAAACTTTTTGATTTCAAGATCTTTAGTAAATAGGTCAGTCAGGTTCTCCCTTCCATCAATTTTTTGAAGGTCGATGTCACCTCGATCCACGATCTTTCGGATAAGGTAATAATGGTGCAGAATATGTTTGGTGCATTGATGGGATCTCAGCTCTTTGGCTTGAGCAATGGCTCTAGTATTGTCGTAGTATAATAAGACAGGACCATCAATGGAGGGTGCCACTTTGAGTTCGTCGATGAACTTCCATAACCATACGGCTTCTTTCACAGCATCAGATGTCATGATATATTCTGCTTCGCAAACAGAGTCTGCCACAATATTCTGCTTGAAACTTTTTTAGTAGATTACTCCACCATTTAAGATAAAAATATAACCGAATACAATCTTACTATCATCATGGTCTGACTGAAAGCTGGAGTCGGTGAATCCTACAAGTTTCAAGTCAGTTTCACCATACACAAGCTACTGGTCTTTAGTATTTCTTAAATACTTAAGAATGATCTTTATGACCTTCTAGTAGTTTTCTCCTGGATCAGATTGATATCTAATCACTACCCCTAATGAGTATGCCACGTTTGATCTCGTACATATCATGGCGTATATAATAGAACTCACTGTCGAAGCATATGAAACTCTACTCATACGCTCTCTCTCTTGAGGAGTTGTTAGACAATCTCCTTTCGAAAGAAAAATTTCTTGACCTATTGAAAGATAGCCTTTCTTAGAATTCTCCATGCTGAACCGTTTCAGCATAGTATTATGTACGTGGATTGGAAGAGCCTGTGCAGCCTCTTAGATCTATCCCTATAGATCTTCATCCCTAGGATGTAGGCTGCTTCTCTCAGATTCTTCATGGAGAATTATGACGACAGCCACACTTTTATTCCCTGTAATGCAAAGACATCATTCTCAATTAAGAAAATGTCATCCACATACAACACAAGAAATATAATTATCAAACTATTTGCCTACTTATATATGCAGGGTTCCTATCCATTCCTAACGAAGCCATACGTTCTGATCACCTTATCAAAATGTATGTTCCAACTCTGAGATGCTTGCTTCAATCCATAAACGGATCTCTGAAACTTGCACATCTTAGACTCATCTGTGGATATGAACCTTTCAGGTTGTATCACATACACCTTTTCATTCAGCTCTCCATTTAGGAAAGCTGTCTTCACATTCATTTGCCAGACTTCATAGTCTAGATATGCTGCTATCACAAGCATGATTTGAATGGATTTGAGCATTGTCATAAAAAAAAATATCTCATCATAGTCAATACTATAATGCTGACGATAACCCTTGACAATCAAATGGGCTTTATAGATCTCCACCTTTCCATCTGCGCCCCTCTTCCTCTTGAAGACCCACTTACACCCTATGGGCTTAACCCCTTCAGGTGGGTCAACTAATGTCCATATATCATTGACCTTCATAGACTCCATTTTGGATCTCATGGCTTCAAACCATTTATTAGAGTCGGATCTCTGCATTGCATCCATGTAGGTGATCAGATCCTCATCGTTCTCATCGAGTTCGACAGGATCTCCATCCCGAACCAAGAAACCTAAGTATCTGTCTGGCTGATGTGGTACTCTATCGGATTGCCTTAAGGATGTTTGTTCACTGGGCTCCAGGTTTGATCTCATCAAATTTGATTCAGATTCAATTATTGGTGTCAGTTCTTCTACCTGTCGAACTTCGTCAAGCTCGATTTTAGAGGCACTTATTCCTTCACTAAGGAATTTATTTTCCAAAAAATGTGCCTTACTGCTGACAAACACCTTTTATTTTGCAGGCAGATAAAAGTAATATTCTCTCATTTCCTTAGGGTACCCAATGAAATTACACTTATCAGACCTAAGACTGAGCTTATCAGTTTATAATCATTTAACATAAGCTGGACACCACCAGATCCTAAAGTAAGAGAGGTTTGGCCTACGTCCTGACCATATCTCATATTGGTGTCTTACTAACTGACTTGCTCGAAATATTATTGAGCACAAGACAAGCTATTTCAAGTGCATATCTCCAAAAGAAGATCGACAGAGTTGCAAACCCCATCATGGATCGAACCATATCCAACAAGATTCGATTCCTCCTTTCTGAGATGCCATTATGTTGTGGTATCCTTGGAGGAATCCATTGAGAGAGAATCCCATTCTCTCCTAGATATATCAGAAATTCACTGAAAAGGTATTCACCTCCTCAATTAGATCGAAGAATTTTAATATTTTTTTTAATTTATTTTTTTACTTCATTATGGAACTATTTGAACATTTCAAACGATTTGGACTTGTATTTCATCAAGTAGACGTACCCATACCTAGATAGGTCATTTGTGAACGTGATGAAGTAGCTATACCCTCCTCTGGCACATGTGCTCATGGGTCCATATACATCGGTATGTATTAGACCCAGCACATCACTGGCTCGTTCATCTTTTCCAGTAAAAGATGACTTGGTCATCTTTTCAAGCAAACAAGACTCACAGGTAGGTAACGATTCATAATCATGTTTAACAAGAATTCTTCTTGAGCCAACTTGTTCATCCTGTTCTTGTTAATATGACCTAGCCTACAATGTCAAAGGTAGGCATTTGTGACATCATCTATTCTAGGACATTTATTTGAAATGTACATTACATTAGGCCTAGATACAATATAGATATCATTGTTCAACTGTCCACGTAAAATTGTAACACCATTCAAAATGATATCATAAAAGTTTTTCTTTATTGACATTTCATAATTTGAATTGGCCAAAAGGCCTACAAAAATAATATTTAAAAGAAAACTATGATAGTAATGACACTCATTAAGAATAATATATTGAGACTCGAATACAAGCTTGATGATTCTTAAAGCTAGAACTAGAACTGATCTTTCATTTTCAAATTCAGAAATCTCTCACCTTCTCCAAATCTCCTAATGACCTGAAGACCCTACAATGAATTGCAAATATGAATAGGGCTTCCAGTATCCAATACCCAGGTCATTGTATCTATAAGAGAGAAGTTACAAGATGTTATCACATAAGTACCTTGTCCAGCAACTGATTGCTTCTTCTTTTTTGACCTGTTCGGGTCAAGAAAAGTGATATACTGAGGATAATTCCTCTTGCAGTGACCCTGCTTCTTGCAAAAAAAGCACTCTGTCTGACTTTGATCAGCCTTAAACTGGGGTTTCTGGGACTGACTCCCAGCACCAGGCACCTTCTTATTCTTCTTTTTCTCTTTCTTAAAGGGACGATGACTACACGAAGAAGATCCTCCCACTAGATTCACTGTCTCCTTGTGGAGCTGGTGATCTTTCTCAAAAGTCTGTAGCAACCCCAATAGACTGTGGTAGTTGACTACAGGCTTCGTCATTCTGAAATGATTGAGGAATGATAGGTAGTACTTGGGAAGAGGGTTCAGGATTGCATCTTTTCCCAGTTGTTCATGCAAAGAAAAATTGAGCTTGCTCAATTTTTTAATCTACTCGATCATGTACAATATATGATCGGTAACAGATGTACCCTCCCTCATTCGGGCATTAAAAATGGTGCAACTAGACTTGTCCTGGTCAACATCGTCAGGAGTACCAAAAGAAACCCTCAACACATGAAGCATTTCCTCTGGCGAGCTTCTTCAAACTTCTGACTGAACTCGTCATTCATAGAGGCCCGCATGATGCAATAAACTGTGGTGCGATCATTGAGCCACTTCAAATAAGCATCTCGGACTGCTCTTCGGGTGTTAGGAGTAGGCTCCTCAGGTGCCGGCCATATCTACATACACAAAAAAAATTCATAATCTAATTGTTATATGAATTTATTAATCTAAAGATTTGAACTTTAGTCTAAAGGCCCTCCCACTATTTTATACGAATTGGTAGCCTCTACTATCAATTGAAGAATTACCTTAATTTCATAGCGGGTATTAGAATCCATACAGACTACATATAGGCCCGAGGATGGCTTGGTCAACCCATATGCACTTATAGATAAGTTCTTAACCAATTATTTTTTCAAATATTTTTAGTATTTAATTTAGCCCCAATTTTATTTCAGTGGGTGATGAGCCTCCACTGAAAGTTTCGATTAGGTCAAACTATTAACATGAACCTACTCAGTGATTCTACCTAATGAGTGATCAGGCTCGAGGATGGCTCGATCAACACAACCATCATTAGATAGTTCATCAGAGTCATCATATGATGAATGATAATTTCATCATTCAAAGAGAACATCAGACGGATGGTGCCTGCAATGTCAATCAAAAATAATGGACCCATTATCACTCACCTTAATGGGAGGCTATAATCTAGTTATCACCATAACCAGCTCATTTTAAGGACCTAATAATTTAGAAATTTAATCGATTTAGAGAAAAGAGAAGAAAAGATCAATTAGTGGATCATAATTCTCTCACTGACTTCACCAAGTCACTGAATCAAGTTAGGTCATGCTGATTGAACTGGCACCTAGATCAGTCACACTAATCAACCTTAATAGCATGGGCTAACTCGAATCACTTAGCGATCTAATCAAAATTTAGTTCACCAAATTAGCTAGATAAGTGAGATCGATGGGAGGATCTGCTAAGCTTGCCTTAGACACCATCGAAATAGCCAGGTAACCCGCTCCCAATTAAAAACCATCGGTCAAATACCAAACTTATCTTAGACACCAATTGGTTAACTAGTTTTGATTTGACCAACCTAATAATTCAAGTTCAACCACTGAGCCACAATCAAGGTCCATTTGGTCTAATCAAAGATATAGACTTGACCATCTACAACTATTGTACTAGAGAAATTCCAATTAATCTAATTAACATTTGGTTAGACTTAATCAATTTCTCTATATGGTCAATCAATTCTTTGATTCTAACCTTAGGTCTAACCCAATTAAAGAGAAGGATCTTATTTGAGCTAACCCATGCCCCATGTTTTATGCAGTGTCATTAGATCTAAATCACAATTCTATATCCAATCAACTTGATACTTAATTCTCAATTAAGTTTTGCATCAATATGATTAAGATTTTGAAAATAATTTTTTATGTAAATATTTTACATCAAGTCATAAAATCTTTTAGATCAAATCTAAATTTTTTATGATTTTAGATCAAAATAATTTTGACTAAACAAGATTATATGTAACTAACTATCTTCACAACTTGCATCACATATAACAACACCTAGAGTTTCAAGATCTAGGATTTTGCAAGAAAGTAAGTTTTCTCTTTTTACTTTTTTTTTATGAGACCTCACAGTGGCACCCCTATACTCCATGAAGAGCATCCCATTGAATGAGAGGAGAGGGTCATGAAACCCTACTTGCTCCTATGATCGGACGGCCTAGTGATTACCTAATCTGAGTTCTTTGCTACTCAAACATCTAATCTAAATAAATAATAATCAGATCTAAAAATAAACTAATTTAGATCTAATCTAAATTATAAATAATTAGATCTAATAAAAAAAATTAGATCTAAAGTTATATTAATTTTTATCAAAATAATCTGGCTCTGATACCAATTGAAGAAATTTTACGATAGTGCAGTACATGCAATTAAAAATTTTATACAGCAGAAATAATAGATTAAATAATTTAATTCTAATTATATATATAAGATCTAATCTTAGACTACCATATTATATCTTTGATATAAAAAATATATGCTTTAGATCTAAAAATAAAAATCACATTGATCTCATCGATGCTAAAATTCTAGATCTAACTATTAGATCTACCACAGGAATCAAAATAAGTTAGAGATCATTACCAAACAAATTTTAATCTTGATCTCCTTTTATTTAATTGTTGGAGAGGGTATTCTAGGTTGTTTTAGCCACACAAAGTTATCTGGCCTCTATAAAAAATTCATGCGAAGACTGACACAGATCAGGGGCTCGAGATGCTAGTCTGCGAACAACTTCGACAGCTGACCTCTTTCTTCTTCTACAAGCACCTTGGATGCTCCAAAGTGATAGGAGATCTGGAGAATAAAGAGAGAAAGAGGAGAAGAGGCTCTAAAAATAAAAAATCTATAAGAGAATTGATTATGGGATGTCCAAGTGAGGGGTCTCCTTTTTATAGACTAGGAATTAGGACCTTCCAAGAAAGGATGCCATAAATCAATGCCAAAACCCCTTTTTGGCATCCCCAAAAATTCTAAAATAATTATTAAAATATGAAGAAAAAAATTAAAGTATCACATGCCAAAGGACTTCTCAAGAAAAATAAAAAAAAAAATGACTCCAACAATATACCATATATGAAAAATCTCTTTTCTAGTCTGCATCTTATCTCTAATTTGGATTGCATTCGAATTAGGCAAGAGATAATATTATGACTCATCAGCTATATCGACCACCCATATTGGATCCTCTCTCATGATACCAAAAATCACAACCCAAATCCAATTAGGTGAGGAGAAATTGGTATGGATCCAGATGTGGCGCAAAAGATAAGGATAGAGTCCTAGTCTGACTTGGACTCTTCATTTCTAATTCAATTTTAATCCAAATCAAATTTGGATTGAAATCACTGATAGTAATGAACCTAATATAATTATGAATCTAAATATCTCATCAAATTTCTAACTCAATTAGGAATTAACTGTGTCCAAATCCTGATCATATCAGGATCAAATTTTTCTTGTAATCGGGTTTGATCATATCGATCCCAATCTGAGTCGAACTGAATTTAATTCAATTAGACTTATTCCAAATCTCTTTACTTAATTAAATTGAGTTAATTATAATCTAATTACTAATTAATTCTTCATAAATGGTAGAGTCTCAGTCCCAGTGAAACTCTCCCACAGAGTCCTAGTCCAAGTAGGACTCTTCACCAGAGTCACAATCCAATTAGACTCTTCAGCTATCAGATCTGATCAAATCTGCTAATGCGTATGATCCTATAAGTTCAAACCTAAGTCAGTAGCATAGAAATAACTTTCTATATCAATCGATATAACCATCTAGCAATGATGACCCAACACCGGATGGGTTGAGGTGTTGCAAAGCAACCTTCTAGAACCTACTGGCATATGGTTATCGTATAATTCATCCTTTGATCTAAATGCTCAAAGTGACTTAGGATTTAACTGTCAACCTTAATTAAGTTGATCACATTATATTTTAACTTTTAAATCTATCTCATGGATTATCTTGACCAAGATTTTGCTAAATTGAAATACACTGATGCATATCTCTTACCAATTCAGAGAGGTCAATTCCATCTTGACTCACATACCGACTTGATAAGTACTTGATTGCACCTAATATCCTTCCGTCACTAAGTTAGAAACTCAGATAGTCTAATACTAAAGTACAGTGAGTTGCTTACAAGTCACCGTAGTGATCTCAGGTCAGAGGGATACTTATACCCAACCCTTCACAAGCTACTCTTGATAGCAAAGTGCTTGGTATATGGTCATGTTCGATGCGAATGTACTCTTACATTCCATCTGTATGCCATAATAGTATCTCTACACTTCTTGATTAAGAGGACAACCAACTCATATGGCACACAACGACCTACACTTGATATCGCTATCCTCCTAGTAATTGCATATCATTTGGTCACGAACAATTTTAAGGACTTAACGATAAATTCTCCTTTGTCGATTAATATATATTATCCTAAAGACTTCATTACAATACAAGAGTTCAAAGATGGTCAATTTATAATAAAAATATCAAATAATTTTTATTAATAAAAATTTATATACAGTTTACAAGATGAGCACAATCGTCTAACGATTGCTTTGGGACATATTTCTCAATACTTTATTCTCAAAATATAGGATTCCTTGTTTAAGTCTTTCATAAAGAATTTCTTAGATAATCATCTTTTGATCAAAGTTAGCATAGGAATATCATTCCCAATAAGAAGGACATCATCCACATACAGTACGAGAAATTTGACAGGGCTCCCATTGACCCTTTTGTATACACAAGGTTCTTTCTAGTTTTTGATGAAATCAAATGATTTGATTTGATCATTAAATCGGTGTTCCAACTCCAAGAAGCTTGCTTCAATCGATAAATAGATCTTTACAATTTGCAGACTTTGTGATCGCCATCACTGAAAGTGAAACCCAAAGACTGTTTCATATAGATATCTTCCTCAAGATATCCATTCAAAAATATAGTTTTCACATCCATCTACCATATCTCATAATTGTAAAAAACCACAATGGCAAGCAGTATGTGGATGGTTTGAAGCATGGCCACAAATAAAAAATTATTCTGATAGTCAACACCTTCACACCGACTATAACCTCTCGCCATGAGCCTAGCTTTATAGATCTCTACCTTACCATCGCATCTATTTTTCTTTTGTAGATCTATTTACATCCAATATGTACTATACTTTTTGATGGATCCACTAAGATCCATACTTAGTTCGAGTGTATAGAGTCAATTTCTGACTTCATAGCACTTAACCATTTCTCGAAGTTGATGTCTGACATCACCTCATCATAGGTCATAAGATCATCTCTATGACTCTTATCTTTAACAATAAATATTTTTTCTACATCCTTGGTAAGCATACCCAAGTACCTTTCAAAAGGATGGAAGATCCTACCTGATCTACGAGGTGGAGGCAGAACTACTGACTCATTGTTACTATGTTCGATGGATCCCACAGCTTATTGGTCTTTAAAGACTTTTTCTTTAAGCTCAATCAACCTCCCATGGCGTGTCGACTCACAATCACATTATGATCATTTAGAAAGTAGAAGCAATATCTTATTGACTTCTTAAGATACCCTATAAAGTGAGCTTTCATAAACCTAGCCTCTAATTTGTCCGTCATTTATCTTTTATATAGATTGGACATCCCCAAATCTTGAGGTGATCAAGACTTGATTTCTCACTATGTCATATCTCATACGGGTGGTAAGAATGAATTTAGAGAGAACCTTATTTAATAGATAAATTATGGTTAGTAGGATACATCTCCAAAGATTTAAGGATAAGTGAGTGAAGCTCATCATGGACTAAACCATATCTAATAGGATCCTATTCCTCCTCTCTGACACCCCTTGAGGAGTACTAGGAAGAGTCCATTATGAGTCTGTGCCATTTTTCTTAAGATAGATTAGAAACTTCCACTAAGGTATACACCTCTTCGATCTCATTGAAGAATCTTAAGGGTTTCTAATTTTTTTCTTTACCTCATATATGAATTCTTAGAACTTTTTAAAACTTCAAATTTATGTCTCACACATATACCCATACCATGAGAGATCAATGGTAAAGGCAATGGAGTAAAGAGAACCTAAAGAAAAAATTTACTTGATCAGATCAGATGCCAGGAGGGAAGAACATATTATAATTTAAAATTTTTTATAACTCCTATGAAAGTTACCTCGATGTGCAGCAAAAAATTTGAATCAAATCCAAACTTTCTAAACCATGAGGATTCCTAAAGGAAGTAGGAGAAGCACCAACTTGCGCCTCTCTCCTTATGCCACATGCCCAAGGGAACCCATCCTCCATCTTGGTCGGCCAAAAGGTGAGAGAATGCAAGAAAAACATGGCATAGTGTACCAAATTTAATTTGATTCGGATTTGAGTTCAATTCAAATCCAATTCGAATCCGATTTGAACCAAATTCAAAAAAGTTGCTAATTCTAATCTAATTAGGATTTAGGTCCAAGTCCAACTTAGATAATTAACCCAATTTAGCCTCAATAAAATCAATCCCAATTAGATTAGATCTAATCTAAAATAATAAAGACTTGAATCCAATCTCACATAGTTCCTTGAATCATTGATTTGATCAAATTCATCTCTGGAATCAAACCTTCATCTCATGTGTAGTGCTAGCTGCACATAGTCAGTGTTTAATTTTATATGATCATAACTTAATTCTTAATTAAGTAAATAATACTACCCTTGTGGATAGCACAACAAATAAACACTATTCAAAATATACCATAAGTATCAAAATGCACTTGATCAATATCATATCAATTTCTATAGTAAGCCTTGTAGATAGTACAACAAGCTCACTAAGATCTTGACATACTCTATCGACCAAGTTTGAAGGAAGATCCTTGTAGTGTCTACATCACTAATCAATCTAAGTCCAAAATTTAATAAGACCAAATTGGCCAAGTCAGTAGGTAGGAGGCTCCCCGTAGCTTTTCTTAGACACCAACAAAGTTGGCTAGACCAGCATACGGACCAAATTAGAAAATCATGTTTCACACTTTTCTCAACATCAATTGATCTAATGAATTCGACATTTGAATTGAAAGTGAATCCTGATATTACAACTTAATATAATATTTAAGAGAGTCTTTGAACTGGTCTCGGCACATCCTAACTACAACTACATAAAATATGCTAAACATATTATGTAATTCGATGTGCATCTACAAGTCATAATAAGAATCATATAATCATGCCAAAAATCATATAAGGATGTAATAGAAGATATAACATATGTCAAGCATATTCAAGTAATAAAGCAAATCCTAATCATATTAGGCATGCATAATATCGTTAACCAAAAATTGATTTTAGCATCAAGCTACCATGATAATATAAATTTTAAATTATCATAAATTATAATTTAATAACTAAAATTTAAATCTATAGTTCTTATAAAGTCAAAAATATTTTTTGAATTTAAAGATCGATGCTAAAAATCTAAACAATATTCTTGGCAATATATGAACAAGAACAATTCTACACTACTACTTTGCACTTGTTTGATCGAATTTAACAAGGGTAGCTCTGATACCACTATCAGATTTTAGCCATACAGTGAAAAATAATTTTTAAAATTTTAAAATCAAACAAGTCAATAGCTTTAATGATTAAAACTATCGAGCCAAAATCTAAACCCTAGAATCACCTTGTCGATGTCGATCAAAACAAAACAAGCATGCAAAAGGGATAGAATTTTTACTTTCACCAGAAAGATAATGTGGCATGTTGGTGATCTCCACAGACTCCAAAGTAGAAGCCCTCCAATGGTAACCCAATGAAAGTTGGCCAAGGTCCTTCCTATTCAAACAAGTCAATAGCTTTAACGATTAAAACTATTGAGCTGAAATCTAAACCCTAGAATCACCTTGCCGATGTCGATCAAAACAAAACAAGCATGCAAAAGGGATAGAATTTTTACTTTCACCAAAAAGATAATGTGGCATATTGGTGATCTCCATGAGACTCCAAAGTAGAAGCTCTCCAATGGTGACCCACATGAAAGTTGGCCAAGGTCCTTCCTAATCGATGCGTCGCCGTAGCCTTGTCTTCTTAAGAACACTGCCGGCTTCAAACTCAAAGATGATCACACCAAAGTCTAGTTGCTTTCGATCTTACCACCAAAATTATTCAAGAAGACACTCTTCAGATGTCTCATAATCTAAGATTTAATTTTGAGCTCCAACACATGAAAAAATTAAACCTTAGGGCACATTAGCAACACTTGCTAATTCTCTCACCACCCTTCTTATAACTTTTGCCACTCAATTTTGCCTTACCTTTTTCTCAGATCTTTTCCAAATTTTTTTCTCTGATTTACATGCCACCTATCTCTAGTTTCTACCTAGAAACCCAACACCTGGGCCATATGAGATGTCCCATATATATAAGGGACCAAGAGACGTGAGAAGGGACCAAGGGGCCCCAACCTTTGGTGCTCCACATTTTCATGCAGTGAATAAATTCATCATGTAGAATTTTTGGTGCAAGAGAGCCTTCACACAGAAGGGCTCTCCCTATTCTATGTGTCATAAAAATCTCAACTTAAATTGGTGACAAATCATTAGAGTTCTAGTTGATTATTTAAAGCAACACGTTAAGATAATTTCCTTCATGAAGATGGACTCTCCATCTTCACACACTAAATGAGTGGGGTGGCATTTATTTTTTTTTGGCATGGTATTTGATGGGTGCAGAGAAGTCCTTCTCCACTTAAAACTATTTAAGTTGGATAAGAATTTAATCAAATAGATCCAATCCCATTAGGTCAAAGACAACTGGTCTAGGTTAGCTCAAACACTTTGATCTAAACCAATTTAGAAACTTGGGTTAATACAATATGCTAGCATATCAAATTAATCCTTAAAATTTATATTAAATTATAATTAAATTATATCAAAACTAAATCTCAAAGTGTGTAATCCATTGGGTTCTAAATCTAGCCAGTAGTGGACCAAGACTTTTGACGTAACCCTAATCCGATCAAATTAGGTCACCCGAAGAGTCCCAATCAACTAAGACTCTTCCTAATTGATTCTTGAATTAAACTCTTTTAACTCTGATGAGTCACAAGTTAAGATTGATGTCTAACAATGTATCATGACTATCCAAAAAATTTAAAATTTTGATAAAAAATTATCAAAATATCTTTCAGTGGTGAGTTACCATGTAATTCAATCCTTCAGTCAAACAACATCCTAGATGAGCTGTGAGCATTAAAATATGTCAAACTCAATCACTTATCTTTATATATCTTGATTAGAAGGTGATGATTCAGTTGATGATATATTAGAAACTCTTTTCTAATTATCATCCTGCTTTGGCCAAAGACTTCCAGAATCATCGACCTATGAGATCACATAGGATGTTCACTCTTCTTATTAGAAGTGACTGATCCCTTATTGATCTCTCACAACCTCCATGCACACTTCACTACATCCAGAACACCCTATACAAAGATCAAAGAACCATGTTAGGAAGTGAACCAAAATATAGATTTATATACATAAGGTACCATGACGATCTCAGATCAAAGGATCACTTACATAACTTTCACTAGAGAATCATCAGCTGACATGTAAATAAGACTCCATCTGATGTTGTTTTGTTGGTCTATTCAGTGAACTCATTCTCTAATGAGTACTCATATCCTTGTATTAGTGTCACCATACAAATAATTATGAGATCAACCATCCTCATTTTTGAGCATACATAGGACATGCCGTCTTTTTGGTATTATTGATCTCGACTTATGAACCAATGACTGACAATATTCTAGGTCATGGCTATCAAAGATTTAGATCTCACTAGCGTGATCTCATCACGATCCTAAAACCATTGCCCAGATCTATGGGGTTCATTATAATCTTAAGAATAAAATGATGCAGCATATAATAAATCAAAATATCCTATTTATTAATATATTAATATCAATTACATGAGTCTTGAAGATAAATTATTAAAAACATCCAATCGCATCCCGTATGCGATTGGCTTGTAGGGCATTATTCTTTCAGTTTTCTTCCATATCAGATTGGTACCTACTCACTACTCCTAATGAATAGACCACATCTGGTTCGTATACGTCATGGCGTATATGATAGATCCCACTGTTGAAGCATATGAGATTTGACTCATATGCTCTCTCTCCTGAGGGGTTGTTAGACAATCCTTTTTGGAGAGAGAAATTTTTTGGCCTATTGGTAGATAGCACTTTTTAAAATTCTTCATGCTGCATCGTTTCAGCATGATATCGATGTACGTGAATTGAGACAACCTAAGCAATCTTCTAGATCTATCTCAATAAATCTTCATTCCTAGAATACAGGATGTTTCTCCTAAATCTTTCATTGAGAACTATGATAATAGCCATAGCTTTACACTTTATAAAATTAAAATATTATTTTCTATTAACAGTATGTCATCCACTACAGTACAAGAAAGATGACTGTGAAATCATTAGCCCACTTGTAGACGTAAGGCTCTTCTCCATTCCTAACAAAGCCACACATTTTGATCGTCTTATTAAAATACATGTTCCAACTCCTAAATGCTTGCTTTAGTCCATAGATAGACCTATTTAGCTTGCATACTTTAGATTCATTTGAGGATGTGAACCTGTCAAACTATATCATATACACCTCTTCTTCCAGCTCTCCGTTAAAGAAAGTGGTTTTGACATTCATTTGTTAGATCTCAAAATCTAAGTGTGTCGCTATCACAAACATGATCCAGATAGACTTGAGCATTGCCATAGAGAGAATGTCTCATCATAGTCAATACCATAATGCTGACAATATTCTTTGATAACTAGATGGGTTTTATAAATCTCCACCTTTTTATCCGCTCCTCTTTTCCTCTTGAAAATTCATTACACCCTATAGGTTTAATCCCTTCGAATGGATCAACCAGTGTCCATACACTATTGATCTCCATGGACTCCATCTTAGATTTCATGGCATTAAGCCATTTTTAGAAGTCAGGCCTTTGCATAGCATCCATATAGGTGATCGGATCCTCATCGTTCTCATCTAGTTCGACATGATCACCATCCCAAATCAAAAAATTATAGTATCTATCCGATTGATGTGATACTCTACTAGATCTCCTTAATGGTGCCTCTACAGGCTCTGGATTTGATTCTCCAATCAAATCTGATTCTATATGTACCGGTATTTCTACCTTACAAACTTCACTAAGTTTGATTTTAGTGGCATTAGTTTCTTCTCCAAGAAACTTTTTTTCTAAAAAACTATCCTCTTGTTGACGAACACCTTTTGCTCTTTAGCGAGGTAAAAGTAGTATCCTTTAGTTTTCTTAGGGTATCCTACGAATAAGCATTTATTGAATCTAAGTCTAAGCTTGTCTATCTTTAAATGCTTTACATAAGTCAAACATCCCCAAATCCTAAGGTGTGAGAGCACTAGCTTACGTCCTGACCATATCTCATATGGTATTTTATTTACAGACTTGCTCGAGACCTTATTAAGTATATAGCAGGTAGTTTCAAGTGCATATCCCCAAAAGAAGATTGGCAGAGTTGCAAAGTCTATCATGGACCGAACCATATCTAACAGTGTTCAATTTCTCCTTTCTGACACTCCATTATGTTGTGGTGTTCTAGAAAGGGTTCATTATGAGAGAATTTCATTCTCTTCTAGATATGTCAGAAAATCACTGATGAGATATTCACCTCCTCGGTCTAATTGAAGAGTTTAATACTCTTTCCAGTCTATTTTTCTACTTCACTACAGAATCGTTTGAACATTTCAAATGATTCAGATTTATGCTTCATAAGGTACACGTACCCATACCTCGATAGATCGTCAGTAAATGTAATGAAGTAATAATATCCTCTTTGGTACCTATGTTCATAAGTCCACGTACATTACTATATACTAGGCCTAGAACATCACTGGCTCGCTCACGTTTTCTCTTAAAAATGACTTGGTCATCTTACCAAGTAGACAAGATTCACAGGTTGGTAATGATTCACAATCATTAATTTTAAGGACACCCTCCTTGATTAACCTGTCTATCCTATTCTTATTCATATGACCCAGCCTACAATACCAAAGGTAGAAATCACTGATATTATTTATCCTAGGATATTTGTTCAATGTGTGCATTACACCAACAGGCTATGATAGTAAGTATATGTCATGTTTCAATTATTCTCGGATGATTTTTGTATCATTCATAATGATATCACAAAAATCATCCTTTATTAAAAATTTAAAATCAAGTTTGACCAAAAGACATACAGGGATGACATTCATCAGAAAGGAAGGACAATAACAATATTCATCTAATATGACACTACTAGACTCAAAACAAGCTGCATATTTCTAAAGCTAGAACTGAAACAAGACTTCCATTTCTAGCAATCAGGAATCGCTTGTTTTTTCTAAATTTTCTTCTGACCTGCAGTCCCTGCAATGAATTACAAATATTAATTAGACTTTCGATATCCAATACTCAGATAGTAGTATCACATATAGAGAAATTATAAAAAATTATCATATAAGTACCTTATGAAGAAATTGATTGCTTGTTTTTCTTGTTCTTTGACCTGTTTGAGTCAAAAAAAGCTATATATACAGGGCAGTTCCTCTTTCAATAATCCAGCTTCTTATAGAAGAAGTATTCTACCTAGCTCTTGTCGATTTTTGACTTTTTATCCTATTTAGACTTTGGATCGACGGCATGAACTTTTGACACCTTGTTCTTCTTTCTTCTCTTACAGGAATGATAATCTGCAAACGATCCTTCCATAATATGCACTGGCTCCTTCTGGAGCTGATGATCCTTCTTGAATATTTGTAGCAATCCTAGTAAATTATGGTAGTTCACTGCAGACTTGATAATTCTATAGTAACTCAAGAAGGGCAGGTAAGACTTCGATAGCGAGTTTAGGATAGCATCCTTGTCTAACTATTCATGTAATGAAAAGTTAGATTTGCTCAAGCATTCAATCTACTCGATCATGTACAATACATGATCTGTGACTGATGCTTCTTCTCACATACGAGCATTAAACACAACGTAGGAGGTTGTCTCTCAACATCCTCAGGGGTACCGAATGACTCATTCAATAATTGAATCATTTTCTCAGATTGCACATCCTCTAACTTATGGCTAAGTTCGTCATTCATGGCTGCCCTCATAATGCAACGTACTATAGTGTGATCATTAAGCCACATCATTTAAGTATCTCTCATAGCACGGGGTGCATTGGCAACAGATTCTTCAGATGCAGGATCCGTAAGTACGTCAAGATCTTTTTATACTCCAGGATGATCTTAAGCTTTTGATACCAGCTATAGAAATTTGATCTGATAAGCTTGTCATTATCCAATAATAATTGAAGCGATAATATGTTGGCCATAGCTAAAAAAAAATCAAAAGTCTATTAGTATATAAATTATTTAAATCCTAAAGACATAGACTTTAGTCTAACAGTCCTCTCGCTATTTTATATGAATTGATAACCTCTACCCCTAACTTGAGGAATTACATTAATCCCTTAGCACGTATCAGAATCCACACAGACTGCATTTGGGTCCGAGTGTGGCTGACCAACCCTAGTGTATCCATGGGTAGGTTCTTAACCAAGTATTTCATCAAATAATTTCTAGAAATTAAGTTTTGTCCTAGGCATCTCTTCAACAAGCGTGTGGCACCTCCACTAAAAATTCTGATTAGGTCCAACCATTAACATGACTATACCAAGTGCATCCAACAAATGAATATCCAAGTCTGAGTATGGTTCGGCCAACCTGACTATTGATCTGAAGGGCACAACAAGGTGGTCATATGATGAATGATAATTTTAATACCCAATAGACGTCAGGCATATGGTACCTTCAATATCTATTTAAAATATTAGATGCATTATCATGCACCTTAATGGGAGGCTATAAATTAGTTACCCCATAACTATATCATTTTAAGGACCTAATAATTTAGAAGATTTAATTTAATGATTTAAAAATAAGAGAGAGATTGATCTACAAGTCATAAATCCTCTCACTGACTTCATCAAGTCATGAAGAGGACTTGATACAAGCTGGTCTAGAGATATCTAAATCAGTCATACTGATTTACCTTAATGACATGAGTCAGCTCGAATCAATCAGTAACCTAATCAAAATATGATCTACCGAATTGATCAGATAAGTGAGACCGATGGGAGGGTCTACCTCGGCTTTGCCTTAGACACCATCGAAATGGCTAGGTAAGTGGACTACCCATTAGAAACCACTGATCAAATTATCATTGCAATATTGCCAAACTTATCTTAGACACCAATTGACTGATTAGTTTCAACTCAGTCAGCCAAAGGACTAGGCTAAACTTTTGAGCCCTATCATAGTCCAATTGGTATGGTCAAAAATATGGACTTGATCAAGCTACAACTATGGAGATTGATTTAAAAAAATTCTGATCTAATCTAATTCAATATTTAATTAGATATAATCAATTTCTTTAATTGATCCATATTTATTTCTAACCATGGATCAACCCAGTTCATGACTTGGTTCGTGCTAACCCATTATCCATTGATTTATGAGGTATCTTAAAATCTTCAATTCTTAAATCTAAATCTTTTTAAAACTTAATTCCAAATTAAGTGTGTGAAATGTGTATTTCAATTTGTAGAACTATTCTACCAAAATTTTATATGAAGCATACCATACATTTTAAATCAAAAACTAATTTTTAAATACTATATTTAACAATTAAATATATATTAATTTCATGTATACATCATATGTATCATAAAAATTTATATTTCTACATCATATGCAATCATACAATTCAAATCATAAAATTTAATTTTCATATCTAAATTTATTTTGCTAAAATTATAATTAACCATAAATTACTTTAGAATTAATCTAAATATATTCATGATCAAAATAACTTTAAATTTTTTTCACTATTCTTCATTATGAGATTTGATCACAATAGCACCCCTACACATCATAAAAGTACTCCATCAAATAGGAAGAGAGGATCTTTAAACCCTATTTGCTCTTATGATCAAATAACTTGGTGATCTTCTCAATTCAAGTACTGGACTACTAAGATCTAAAATTTAATTTTAAAAATCAATTACATCACCATGTAAATTGTCAAACAAATTAGACATGCACATGAATATGATCTTGTCATACATGTTATACATCTAATCTTATTAGATCAATGCATTAGATACATTATTTCAGATGAGAAATTATTTTTATATAGTATATAAAATTATTAATTTAGATCTAAAATAATATAAAAATTTATTCTAAATATATGTATGATTGAATAAAAAAATTTTGATTAGAGATGTGATCAAACATATATCGATATTATGCTGCAATCAGATATGAAACTTTATCAAACAAATTTAGATCTGAACCTAATTTAAAATTTAATTCTCTAACTAAATTACATCATAAAAATCTATCAAAACATATTTAAATCCATGCATAACAGGTATAAAATCAGTACAAAAATCTACATAGAAAATTCTGCTAAAATAGATTTTCAGCAGTCTGGATTCAAGGGATGATTTTGATTCGATACTCTGATCAAAACTAAATAAAAAATATATCAAAAAAATCAAAAGAGATCAAAGTTTAATCATATTAAAAATTTTGATTTAAAATCATATTAAAAAAATTAAAAATATCTCAAAATTTGACTATGCAATCATAACATACAGGCTGGCTCTGATACCAGTTGAAAGAAAAATTCATCCGATCGCATCGGATGCCAAGAAGATAGAATAGATTAGCAATTAAAATTTTTATAATATTTATAAATTCTCATTTTGATTCACAATGAAAAAGGATCGAGGTTGAAGAAGCTCCTCGATCAATATACTTTATGAGATTCGGATGCGCGAATCCTCTACTTCGCATGCACGTCAAATGCTGTAGGAGAGAGGGATAAACTCTTTCTTCAGAGACAAAGGAGAGGAACACTTGAGATCTGATGTCAAGTCTTTGGAACAGCCCATACGCCACCACAAAGGAAGGGAGGATGTCAACAGGAGAGAGACGCCCAATGTTAGGTGACGTCCAAAAGAAAGGGGACGCCCACACCAAGGGATCTCCACATCTAGCCCAATAATTGATTTATTTCCTCCTTCTCTACACTCCTTCTTATATAGGCAAGAGGTCCTAGATCAGATCAAACTCCTTTGGGTGCTAGGAAAAGGACTTTCCATGTTTGAATCAAATTCAAACTCCCTAAAACACAAGGAATCCTTATCTAAGTAGGAGAAATATCTCTTTCATTATGGCGCATGCCCAAAGGGAGGGGGTTATTTCAGCCCCTTCCCAACCAACTTAGCCAGCCCATAAGGAGAGAAAATACCTAAAAAAAGTAGCTAAGTGCACCAAATTAGATTTGGTTCAGATTTGGATCAATTCGAATCCAATTCGAATCTAATATTCAGAAACTGTTCGCCATCTCTGAATTTCCTACTACCTGAAGTCCCTACAATGAATTGTAAATATTAATTGGACTTCCGATATCTAATACCCTAGTAGTAGTATCACACACAAAGAAATTATATGGAGTTATCATATAATTATCTTGTCAGACATCATATTATTGCTTTCTCTTGCTCGACCTGTTGGGGTCAAGGGAGGCTATATACTGAGGATAATTCCTCTTCCAGTACCCCAGCTTCTTACAGAAGAAGTACTGCTCTTGTCAACCTTTAACTTTTTATTCTGACTGGACTTTGAAGCCCCAGCACACTGCATCTTCTTCTTATTATTTTTTTTCCTTTCTTAAAGGGATGATGCCCAAAAGAAGAACCACCCACCATATTTGCTAGCTCCTTTTGAAGTTGGCGATCCTTCTCAAAGGTCTATAGTAATCCTAGCAAACCATGTTAGTTTACTGCAGGTTTAGTCATTCCGTACTGACTAAGAAAAGATAGGTAGGACTTGGGTAAAAAATTTAAGATCGTATATCTTTCTATCTACTCATGCAAGAGAAATCCGAGTTTGCTTAGGCACTCAATTTGCTCGATCATGTATAATACATGATCAGTGACTGATGCCCCTTCCCTCATCTATGTGTTGAAGACAACACAAGATATTTTGTGCCTCTCAACGTCATCAAGAGTGCCAAAGGACTTCTTCAATATTCAAAGAATTTTCTCCGACTAAGCATCCTCAAATTTGCAGCTGAACTCATCATTCATAGCCATCCTAATAATGCAACACACAGCGACTCGATCATTGAGCCACTTCTGGTGTGTCTCTAACCGCACCAAGAGCGTTCGGGGTGGGCTCATTAGGTGCTAGATCTGTAAGTACATATAAGATTCTCTCATGCTCTAAGGCAATCTTGAGCTTTTGATACCATCTATCAAAATTAGATCTGGTAAGCTTGTCACTGTCCAATAGCAAGCGGAGCGATAAAGTATTAGCTATTATTGAAAGAAAAAAATAAGACCATATTAGTATATAAATTATTTAATCCTAAATATTTGAACTTTAGTCTAAAGGTTCTCTCACTATTTTATACAAATTGGTAGCATCTACCTCTAATTCGAAGAATTACATTAATCTCTTAGCAGGCACTAGAATCCACATAGACTGCACACGGGCCCGAGTGTTGCTCGACCAACCCCTATACATCTATGAACAGGTTCTTAACCAATTATCTTTTTAAAAAAATTTTAGTAATATATTTTGCCCCAAGCTTCTCTTCAACAGACATGTGGTGCCTCCACTAAAAATTTTGATTTGGTCTAACCATTAACATGACCATACCGAGTGCATCTAACAAATAAATGCCCAGGCCTGAGTGTGGCTCGACCAACTTGATCATTAATCTGAAAGATATAGTGAGGTTGTCATATGATGAATGATAATTTTAATACCTAATAAACACCAAGCGTGTGGCACCTCTAATGCTTATTTAGAATACTGAACCCATTATCATGCACCTTAATGAGAGGCTATGAACTTGTTATCCCCACAATATTATCATTTTAAGGATCTAATAATTTAAAATTTTAATTAATTGATTTAGAATAAAGAGAAAAAATTAACCAGCATTTCGATACTCCTCTTACTGACTTCACCAAATCATCAAAAAGGATCAAAAATAAGTTGGTTCAAGAACACTTGGATCAGTCACACTGATCAACCTTAATGGCATGGATCAACTCAAATCAATCAGCGACCCAATCAAAATATAATCTACCAAATTGGTCAGATAAGTAAAATCATTGGGAGGATAGCTGATGCTTGCCTTAGACACCATATAGGTCAGGTAAGCATGCCTCCAATTAAAAACCATCGATCATACTATCGAACTTACTTTAGATACCAATTAGTCGATTAGTTTCAATTTGATCAGCCAAAGGACTTGAACTCGACCACTGAGCCATAATCAAGTCTATTTGGTACGATCAAAATATGGACTTGATCAAGCTACAACTTTTAAGATTGATCTAAAAAAATCTTGACCTAATCTAATTCAACTCTTGATTAGATTTAATCTACTTCTTTATTTAGTCTATATTTATTTCTAACCCTAAGTCTAATCTGATTAGATGATCTGATTCGAACTAACCCATAGGCCTAATGATTTATGAGGTATCTTAAGATCTTTAATTCTTAAATCTAGATCTTTGATTTCTACATCTTAATTCTCAATTAGTGTATGAAATTCTGTATTGAAACTATTTCAGTTTGTAAAATTATTTTACAAAAGATTTTATGCAAAACTTACGTCATATATCATTAATTTTTAGATTATGAAACTTATTTTCAGATCTGAATATTTTACATAAATCAAAAAAAATTAATCATAAATCTTTTAGATCTAATCTAAACTAATTTATTATTAGAACAATTTCAAAAGGTTCTTTTTGCTGTTCTTCTTCAAGAGTTTTAATCACATTGGCACCCCTACATATTATAAGAGAATCTATCAGCAGGGTAAGAGAGAAATTTTAATCCCTACTTCCTCTTATGACCAGACGATCATGGTGATCAACTCAATCTGAGTACTTGACTACTAAGAATAATTCTATACTACATATCATATATGTAAAAGAAAAAATTCTGGTTCATATCATATTCATAACATGACGGCATGCAAAATTTTATCTAATCTAATTAGATCATTACTACAATATAAAATTTTCAAGTCTGAACCTTAATCATATCATCACATGAATCATTAATTTTAGATCTAAAATAATAATAAAATCTATTCAAAATATATGTATGATTACATAGAAAAAAATCTGATTTGAGACATGATCAAACATTTGCAGATATATTACTCAAATCAGATTTGAAACTCTATCAAAAAGATTTAGATCTAAGCCTGATTCAAACATCAATTCTATAATTAAAATACATCCATAAAAATCTATTAAAAATAAATTTAAATCCATACATAATCAGGTTTGAAATGAAAACAAAAATCTACACAGAAAATTCTACTAAAACAGATTTTTAATAGATCAGATTCAGGGACTGATTTTGATTTGATAATCTGATCAAAATCAGATTAGAAGAAATATAGAAAATATCATATCAAAATAAAATTTAATCATATTAAAAGTTTTGATTCAAAATCAGATTAGAAAAAATCAAAAAAAATTCAAAATTAGACTATGCGATCATGACATACAGCCTGGCTCTAATATCAGTTGAAGAAAAAATTATCCGATCAGATCGGATGCCCAATGGAAAGAATAGATTATAATTTAAATTTTTTTATAACTCTTATGAAAGTTACCTTGATGTGCAGTAAAAAATTAATCGAGGTTGATTGATTTTTGAAGATCGTTGCTTCACGAGATCGGATGTCCAGATCCTCTACTTCGCTTGCACGCCAAATAACGTAGGAGAGAGAGATCAAGAACTCTTTAGAAGAGAAGGAGAGGAGAGGCTTGAGATCAGATCTTCAAACTGTTAGATGTGTGCCCTAGATGCCAGATCGGCTGACAGATTTCTATACAGATCTAAGGGCAAATTTATAATTTTGACTACAAATGTATAAAAGGGTTATTCTTCTATCACATTGTGTACATTATGTCTGTGATACATCTTTTGAGTTAGTAGGAATGTAAATTCATATTTTCAAGAGTTAAAAATTTAAGGCATGAATTTACATAACTAACTCATAAACAGCTCCTGACCATAGGATCATCACGAGGATGGTGATCAATTCGAAAGGTTGGTGCACGATCGCTTTCTTAAGGTAGATGTATCTTGAGTCTACGGTGTGGAGACACTGGAGTGAGAGTACAAGTATTCATTGAGAATGAGAGTACTGAGCGTGACCACTTTGAGCAGTCATAAGGAAGTCTACCTTCTCGTCGATGACTAGCTCGATGCTGCAGTTGTATGTCTAGTTCTTTGACCTGAGGTGCATCGACAGTTCACCTTGAGTGTGTTATAGTTTGACTACACCATTACTCGATCTCCTAGCCATTCAAAATTCTGAAGTGTATGTTGGCTGTAGCATATTCATTGTAGGAACTAGGTCGCATCAAGATGGGATCTATCAACCTCGATAGATGAGAGAACAGTCCTATGATGATCGAAAGATTGAGTCCTTAAGCCCATGGCCATGGTAGAGTGAAATAATGGAAAAGAGTTTTCCATTAGGGTTTCACATCAAACTCGGATCGATCGATTAACTTATATGACTGATGTTGGGTTTGACGAGTTCACCTTAACCCTAATTCAGTCGGGACTCATGATAGAGGAACTCAATCACATAGGTAGCTGCATCGAGAGGTTCATCTTTAATTTTGATGGGTTGCCACCATATACTGCTAGATGTCACTGGTAGATTTTGGGAGCAATTAGAATGATATTGATGATCGATCATTCTAATTGTCTGAATCAGAAGAGTTCTGGTCCATCGAAAGGAGTTTTGATGATATCGATGATGAGGTCACGACATATCTCATTACCATACAAAATTGAACCTAACTGGGTCACACAAATAAGGGTTAGGGTCTGGATGTCATCAATTGGGCTAACCCAATTGATTTGGATAAGATCCAATTAGGTTCAAAGAAATCATGCTAGCACACGATTGAGCCTAACTTTCTCCTCATGTAATCTTTTCTATCTCTACTGAGCCAAATATGATTTGACTCATCCAGAGAACCTTAGAAAAGTTTTTCTTAGTCTAAATGAAGCTTGTCCAGCTTAGAAAAAGCTTGTCTTAATTCATGAGATAAATTTAAGACAACACCTGTTAATTCCTAGCACCTGCCAATTTCATTTTAGAACATCTGTCAAAAGTTGTCATATGGGTCTTAAACTGAAGAGGGATCATTAGAAGATATTTGTAGAGTGTCCATATGCCAAAACCTAATTGAATTAGGTGCCATAATCAGATTATGGCATGAGCCCAATTGGATTAAAGTGGGCACCTCAAATGGATAAGAACCAAAGAGTCCTGATAAACATGGACTCTTTGGCACCACCTCTATTTGTGCTTATCCAATGTTAGCACCATCTTTTGGAGATAAGGTGAGATTCTTATCTGATATGATCAAATGACATCACTCTACCAATCAAATTTTTTTAGAATTTATTAGAATTTTTTGATTGGTTGAATGATGTGGCACTATGCAGCATACAGGGTCTATATAAACCCTGCTACGCCTAGAGTTTCGTGGAAGAAATTGTTTTATGCAAAAAACCTAATAGCTGCCACCCCCTATCCTCTTCTCCATATCTTTCCTACTCTCTTTCCTCCCCTCTTCACTTTCAAAGAGTTGGATGTCCATCTGGTAAAGATCCAAGGTGTGGTGACACCTGGAATAGAAGGCTGCAGGACTTCTTCGACAGGCTACTGCTCCAACTTCAGGAAGACTTTTGAAGATCTTTCTAATCAGATTTAGATTTGAATTTTGGAGCATAGATTTATAAGGAGAATACATTTTAGATCCTACCTGAGTGGATACCAGTAGAGGCTAGGTGCTTGCATGGCTACATCAGAACCTCGGGCTGTGCAGAGATCATCTACAGGGTAATCAGATTATCCTTGAGGTACTTCTTCTTTCATCATGGTTTTAGATTTAATTTTAGATTTTAAATATCAGATAATAAAATTAAATCTAGAGAATTAGATCTAAAATATATAGGATAAATTTTTTTTTAAAATTATTCCGCTCTAGATTTGATGAAATCTGAAAGATCCTACGAGGAAAAGCGGTTTTCCTCCTTCAACTGGTATCAGAGCCAGGTTGTTAGCTCTATTTCAGATCTAATTTAGATCTGATTTTAATTTTTATTTATTTGATATTAAATATTTCAAATGTCACATCAGATATGATAAGATCTAAAATTAAAATATTTAAAATTAAATCTAAGAAGATCTAATATGCATAAGATGCATGACTAGACTAGGATTAGTTGAATCCATGAATAGTCTTAAGTTTTATATTTTAATGAGATTAAAATATGAATTAAATCTAATTTATTCTTTATTTTTTGATGTTATAAGTGTTATAATCAAATTAGAAAATAGAAAATAAAATTTTAGTTTTTTCATAAAATTGATCTGCGGCATGTCTAGACTAGTTGTAGAATTGTCCTAGTAACTTATCTAGAATAGATTTAATTTTGAATCGTTCAATTTAAATCTTATTTTTTAGATATTACATGTAATGTATCATATCTGAAAGCATGTTAATTAGATTGATTTTTGATACATGAGATGTATGCAAAGCATGTATTAGTTAGATCTTAAATTGTATATGTGATATGTTAATTTAGATCTAACTAGTTTTGTAGTTAAATTTATATTTCTGATTAAGGTGTTCCTCATGGCCGTCGATCATAAGAACAAAGTAAAATTTTAAGACCCTCTCTTCCCATTCAATGGGTATTCATATGACGTGTAGGGGTACTGCGCATTCATCCTTAATCAGAAATCAAAACTTACTTTTCTGCAAAACCCTAGATCCTGAAACCCTAAGATTTATTTTACATGCTTTGTTTATGAACCCAAACTTAATTAATGAATTAAGCTTATGAAATTAAGATAGGTCTAAAATTGAGAATTTCAGATCTAAGATATTTTCATAAAATTGGATTCAGGCTTGGATAGCTCAATTAGGTCTAGTGGTTGATCAAACTGAATCAAGAGTTGGTTTAGTGGGATCATGAAAGCTAATAATTGACCAGCCTAATAGGATTAAGTCTAGATCAAGATCGAATCACATTTAGATGTGACTCGATCAAGTTAAGACCTAATTTGGCTCAGTGGTTAGAGCCTGGATTGTAGGCTAACCCAATTAGTTCTGGTTCGATAATTTGGTGTCTAAGGTAGGTTGGGCAGATGCGACTGACTGGTTTTTAATTGGGAGCTACTCGACTCGAATGCGTTCTTGTCGAATTAATGGCATATCCCTCCCACCGATCTTACTTACCTGGCCATATGTGTCGACTCAGTTCTGATTAGAGGTGGCTAACAATTCGAGCTAACCCATGCCACTAGGTTAGTCATAATTGTTATGACTATGTCAAGTCAAGTTTAATGAGACCTAAATCAAATCTTCCTAAGAAAATATTAAGTCTAGGTCTTCCACCATTGTGGATGTGCGGGCCCTTTCCGGAGTTGATTGTTCTCAGCTGGTTACAGTGGCTCAGTTGCACTGAAAAGATGCAACCATGTCCATTAGGCATTGGATGCTATGAATTAGAAGATGGGTTGGGGTTAATATTCCGGATACGGTGAGGGACCCAATCAGGAATCTAGTTCGTGCAAATGATGGGTTTGACTTAACTAAGGATTGGAGCAATATCCCAGACATGGTGAGCTTCATGAATTAGAGACCAAGTTTTAGGTGCACCATGATTAGAGAATCATTAGACAAGAGTTGTCCACTCATCGGTTGACCCATCATCAATAACTATTAGGTGAGGTGGTGAGCCAGTTGGTGAGACCGCACCATCCACTAGAAATCACTGATCACGGAGATTTTCACATCTCTACCAAGAGAGTGTAGGGATCTGAGAAAATAATGAGAGCCTAATTTATTTAAAAATAAAATTTTTAAATAAATTGATTGAGTCTGATTACAAAATCTAACTAGAAACTTTTGACTCTCTACAGAAAATATGTCTGCCTCAAACCCCCTGACCAAAATATTAGACACCCACAGATTGACTGGATCCAATTTCAAAGACTGATTGACGAACTACAGAATTATTTTGGATTTCAAAAAATTGACTCATATCTTGGACCAAGACCCACCTGCCATACCAGCATGTCCGACTGCTGAACAGAGAGTGTCTCTAGAAAAGTGGATGGATGATGATAATAAAGTAAGGTACTATATGTTGGGTGCAATGTCTGATGACTTGCAGTGCCAATATGAGAATATTTTGATTACCTGCCAAATGTTGGCTCACCTGCAAGAGTTGTTTGGTGAACAGAGCCACGCAGCCAAGTATCAAGTCTGTCAAAGGCTTTTTAAGACCAAGATGCGTGATGGGCAGTCAGTCCAAGATCATTGTTTGACAATGATCAAAGATCTTGAGGAGCTTGAGAAGCTCGGTATCATCTTAGACAAGGATTTTCAGATTGATGTGATCCTTCAGTCCTTGTCTGATGCATATGGTCAGTTCATCATGAACTTTCATATGCATAAGATGTAGTATACCTTGGCCGAGTTAATGAACATGTTGGTTACGGCTGAGCTTTCTATGAAGGATTCAAAAGGCTCAGTTCTTACTGTGGAATGGACTTCTACCAAGAGAAAGTCTTTTGGAAAGGAAAAGAAGTCTGTGAAGAAGCAAAAGGTGAATGAAAAAAGGAGGAAGCGAAACTATCCTCAGTACCTGGCCACCCTAAAGAATAAGAAGGATGGTCCTTCTGGAGGTATGCTCGTTATAGAATCTAACCTTATGATTTCTTCTGCATCCAGTTGGGTGCTTGACTCTAGTTCTAGTGCTCATTTGTGCACTTCTATGTAGGATCTTGAGGAGAGCAGGAGGCTGAGGAATGGAGAGATGATCTTACACATCGGGAATGGAGCAAGAGTTGCTGTCGTGGTCGTGGGAACCTACCCTCTACGATTACTGTTAGGATTAGATTTATTTCTTAGAGACTGTTATTATGTGCCTGCAGCAAGCAAGAATTTGATTTCTATTTCATGTATAGCATAAGAAGGCTATGTGATTAGCTTTCATAAGGACCATTGTAATATTTTTTATGAAAATAATAAAGTTGCAAATGGTTTTGTCATTAACGATCTCTATCAGTTCCATGTTAATGTATCTGTATTTAATATCGAGCAAAATGTGAATGCCATAAGAATTAAAAGGCCTAGAGATAGTCTAAATGATAGGTATCTATGGCACCTAAGGTTAGGTCATATAACGAAAGACAGGGTTAACAAATTGGAGAAATTCGGTTGACTTCTGAGTCATATCCAGTTTGTGAATCATGCCTTCAAGGCAAAATAACCAAACTTTCTTTTGTAGAACATGGGAAAAGGGCCACAGACCTACTTTCCCTAGTACATACGGATGTGTGTGGCCCATTTGATGTGTCGGCTAGAGGCAACTATGTCTACTTCATTATCTTTACCGATGATATGTCTAGATACGGATATGTATTTCTAATGAAACACAAGTTTGAAGCCTTTGAAAGGTTCAAAGAATTCAGACATGAAGTAGAAAAATAAACAGGAAAACCCATTAAGATTCTTCGATCAGATCGAGGAGGTGAATACCTTAGTCGGGAGTTCCTAGACTATCTTAAAGACAATGGTATAGTCTCTCAATGGACTCCACCTAGAATGCCTCAACTCAACAGGGTTTCAGAATGGAGAAATTGGATCCTATTAGATATGGTCTGTTCCATGATGAGCTTCACGGACCTCCCTGAATTTCTTTGGGGATATTGTCTCATGACAGTAATTTTTGTATTGAATAGGGTTCCTCTAAAACCATTCCTACCACACCATATGAGATATGGCATGGTAAGAAGCCAAGTCTGAATCATCTCAAATTTGAGGTTGTCCGACTCATGTCAAGCGATAGTAGGCGGACAAGTTAGAGTTCAGATCTTTTAAAGCTCGATTCATAAGATATCCTAAAAAGTCATTAGGATACTATTTTTATATTTTGGAAGACCACAATGGGATTGTGAGTCAAAATACTATTTTTCTTAAAAAATAGTTTATTCAAGATGGTGGCATCAAAAGAATAATTAAGCTCAAGGAGAATGTCTCCCAAGAGCAACCAGCTAAAGAACCTGAGGAACCAAATCAATCAGAACCAGTCCTAACACAACCTCTTCTACCTCGCAGATCGACTAGGGTTTTTCGTCTTCCTGAAAGATACTTAGGTACCATACATGAGGATGTAGAGGAAATATTTCTCACAAAAAATGGGGTTCATAGTGATGATCCCAAGACCTATGATGAGGCGATATCAGATATCGACTCTGAGAAATGGTTAGAGGCAATGAGATCAGAAATTGACTCAATGCACTCAAACCAAGTCTGGACCTTGGTAGATCCACCTGAAGGTATTATACCTATTGGGTGTAAATGGATCTTCAAGAGAAAGATAGATGCAGATGGGAATGTGGAGACATTCAAGGCTAGGCTCGTAGCGAAAGGTTATAGTCAGCACGAAGGCATTGACTATCAGGATACATTTTCGTCTGTAGCCATGCTAAAATTCATCTGCACATTGCTTGCTATTGCAGTCTATTTCAATTATGAAATATGGTAGATGGATGTGAAAACGGCATTCTTAAATGGATATCTTGAGGAAGATATCTATATGGAACAGCCGCTTAGTTTCACATCCAGTGATGATGATCACAGGATCTGCAAGCTGCAAAGGTCCATTTATGGACTTAAGCAAGCATCTCGGAGTTGGAATACTCATTTCAATGATGTGATCAAAATGTTTGGTTTCATCAAGAATGAAGAGGAACCATGTGTGTTCAAAAAGGTCAGTGGGAACACAGTTATCTTCCTCATATTGTACGTAGATGACATTCTTCTAATTGGGAATGACATTCCCATGTTGACCTCAGTCAAAGTATGGTTGTCTAAGAAGTTCTCTATGAAAGATCTAGGAGAGGCATCCTTTATACTAGGTATTAAGGTCTATAGAGATAGACCAAATAGGATGCTGGGACTTTCACAGAAGATGTACATAGAGGAGGTGCTAAAAAGGTTTAGCATGAAAAACTCCAAAAGAGATTTATTACCTTTTATACATGGCATTCATCTCTCCAAGAAGATGTGCCCTAGCACACCTGAGGAGATTGAACGCATGAGCAAGATCTCTTATGCTTCGGCAATAGGGAGCTCATATATGCCATGCTATGTACACGACCTGATATAGCCCATGTTGTGAGTGTCACAAGCAGATATCAGTCGAATCCAGGCGAAGAGCACTGGACTTCTGTGAAATGTATCCTTAAGTACTTGAGAAGGACTTAGGATATGTTTCTAGTCTTTGGGAATGGAGAACTCCAGATTCAGGGATATACAGACTCAGACTTTATGTCTGATATAGATGATCAAAGTCTGAGAGTCTGTTCATTTACAATGGTGGTGCAGTTAGCTAGAAGAGTTCCAAGCAGACGATGATTGCTGATTCCACCATGGAGGTAGAGTATATTGTTGCATCAGAAGCTGTGAAGGAGGTATTCTGGTACAAGAAGTTTGTCGCAGAGCTTGGAGTGATGTCATCGGATGCCATATCTCTTTACTGCGATAATAATGGTGCATAGCCCTAGCTAAGGAGCCAAGGTCTCACTAGAAGTCCAAGCACATCGAGCGGCGATTCCATTTGATCCATGATTACCTCAAAAGGGTTATGTCGAGGTCAAGAAAGTCGACTCCACAGATAATGTGGCAGACTCACTGACTAAGCCATTAGGCCAACAGAAGATCGAAGCCCACCTTGAGAAGAAGAGACTTAGATATGTAGCCAATTGGCATTAGGTCAAGTGGGAGTTTGTTAGATGTGTGCCCTAGATACCAGATCGGCTGACACATTCTGTACAGATCTAAGGATAAATTTATAATTCTAACTACAAATGTATAAAAAGATTATTCTTCTATCACATTGTGTACATTGTGTCTGTGATACATCCTTTGAGTTAGTAGGAATGTAAATTCATATTTTTAAGAGTTGAAAATTTAAGGCATGAATTTACATAACTAACTCACAAATAGCTCCTGACCATAGGATCATCACGAGGATGGTGATCGATCCAGAAGGTTGGTGTACGATCGCTTCCTTAGAGTAGATGTGTCTTGAGTCTACGGTGTGGAGACATCAGAGCGAGAGTATAGGTATTCATTGAGAACGAGAGTACTGAGCGTGACCACTTCGAGCAGTCATAAGGAAGTCTACCTTCTCATCAATGACTAGCTCGATGCTGCAATTGTGTGTCTAGTTCTTTGACTTGAGGTGCATCGACAGTTCATCTTGAGGTGTTATAGTTTGACTACACCATAACTCGATCTCCTAGCCATTCGAAATCCTGAGATGTATGTTGGCTGTAGCATATTCATTGTAGGAACTAGGTTGCACCAAGATGAGATCTATCAACCTTGGTAGATGAGAGGAGTAGTCCTATGATGATCGAAAGATTCAGTCCTTAAGCCCATGGCCATGGCAGAGTGAAATAATGAAAAAAGTTTTTCATTAGGGTTTCACATCAGACTCGGATCGATCGATTAACTCATATGACTAATGTTGGGTTTGACGAGTTCACCTTAACCCTAATTTAGTCGGGACTCATGATAGAGGAACTCAATCATACAGGTAGCTGCATCGAGAGGTTCATCTTCAATTTTGATGGGTTGTCACCATATACTGCTAGGTATCACTGATAGATTTTGGGAGCAATTAGAATGATATTGATGATCGATCATTCTAATTATCTGAATCAGAGGAGTTCTGATCCATCGAAAGGAGTTTCGATGATGTCGATGATGAGATCAAGACATGTCTCATTACCATATGAAATTGAACCTAACTGGGTCACACAAATAAGGGTTAGGGTCTGGATGTCATCAATTGGGCTAACCAATTGATTTGGATAAGATCCAATTAGGTTCAAAAAAATCGTGCTAGCACACGATTGAGCCTAACTTTCTCCTCGTGTAATCTTTTCTGTCTCTACTAAGCCAAATATGATTTGACTCATCCAGAGAATCTTAGGAAGGTTTCTCTTAGTCTAAATAAAGCTTGTCCAGCTCAGAAAAGACTTGTCTTAATTCATGAGATGAATTTAAGATAACACCTGCTAATTCCTAGCACCTGCCAATTTCATTTTAGGACATCTGTCAAAAATTGACATATGGGTCTTAAACTGAAGAGGGCTCATTAGAAGATTTTTGTAGAGTGTCCATATGCCAAAACCTAATTGAATTAGGTGCCATAATCAGATTATGGCATGAGCCCAATTGGATTAAAGTGGGCACCCCAAATGGATAAGAACCAAAGAGTCCTGATAAATATAGACTCTTTGGTGCCATCTCTATTTGTGCTTATCCAATGTTGGCGCCATCATTTGGAGATAAGATGGGATTCTTATCTGATATGATCAAATGATATCACTCTATCAATCAAAATTTTTTTCAAAATTTATTGAAATTTTTTTATTGGTTGAATGATGTGGCACTGCGTAGCATACAGGGTCTATATAAATCCTGCTGCGCCTTGGGTTTTGTAAAAGAAATTATTTTATGCAAAAAATCCAATAGCTACCACCTCCTATCCTTTTCTCCATGTCCTACCTACTCTCCTTCCTCCCCTCTTCATGTCCAAAGAGTTGGACATCCATCTGGCAAAGATCCAAGGCATGGTGACGCCTGGAACAGAAGGCTGCAGGACTTCTTCGACAGGCTACTGCTCCAACTTCAGGAAGACTTTTGAAGATCTTTCTAATTAGATTTAGATCTAATTTTTGGAGCATAGATTCGTGAGGAGAAGATGTTCCAGATTCTGCCCGAGTGGATACCAGTAGAGGCCAGACACTTGCATGGCTACATCAGAACCTCGGACTGTGCAGAGATCATCTACAGGGTAATCAGATTACCCTTGAGGTACTTCTTCTTTCATCATAGTTTTAGATTTAATTTTAGATTTTAAATATTAGATAATAAAATTAGATCTAGAGAATTAGATTTGAAATTTATAAGATAAATTTTTTTTTAAAATTATTCCATCCCAGATTTGATGAAATCTAGAAGATCCTACGAGGAAAAGTGGTTTTCCTCCTTCACAAACTAGGAAGGAGCCCACACACCACACTATGAAGGGAGAGGGAGGATGCCCAAGAGGAGAGAGATGCCCCGGGAGAGGGGATGCCTAAGGTGATCTCATGCCTAGATCACTTCTCAATTGCTTGATTGATTGATTTCTCTCTTCTCCACACCCCTCTTTAAATAGATAAGAGATCCTAGATCAAATCAAACACCTTCATGGGTTAGAAATAGGACTCTCCAAATTTGAATCAAATTCAAACTCCCTAAACCATAAGGATTCCTAAAAGTAGGAGAGGCACCAACTTGCACCTTTCTTTTTATGCTGCACGCCCAAGGGGACCCCTCTTCCATCTTGATCAGCCAAAAGATAAGAGCATGCAAAAAAAATATGGTTGAGTACACCAAATATAATTTGGTGTAGATTTAGGTTCAATTCAAATCCGATTCGAAGCCGATTCGAACTAAATTCAAAAGGCTGCTAATCCTAATCTAATTAGAATTTAGGTCCAAGTCCAACTTGGATAATTAACCCAATTTAGCCAAAATAAAATCAAACCTAATTAGATTAAATTTGATTTAAAATAATTAAGATTTGTATCCAATCTCTCATAATTTTTTGAATCATTGATTTAATCAAATTCATCTCCAGAATCAAACCTGTGCCTCATGTGTAGTGCTAGCTGTACATAATCAGTGTTTAATTTTGTATGACCTATAGCTTAATTTTTAATTAAGTAAATCTATATATTCAATCAAGTTTCATACTTCTAAATTGAACACATAGATTTTGGATCAATTCTTTCCTACATCATTGGACTTTGTGCGTGACTTCATGGTTCGAATACTAAGCCGGTAGCATAGGAACTATTTTCTATGCTAATCGAAGTGATCATCTAGCAATGATATCTGACGTCCGGATAGATCGAATATTTATAAAATAATATTCAAGAACCTCAACATATGGTTACCGCATAATTCATCTCTTTGACCCTAATGCTCAAGACGACCTAGGGTTTCACTGTCAACCCTGGATGAGTCATCTATATTGTATTCAATCTTTTTCAAATCCTGTGACAAATCACATAGATTATCCTGATCAAGATTTTACTAAATTGAGATATAGTGATGCATTAACTCCTATAATCTGGAGGGGTCAATTTTATCTTGACTCACACACTGACTTCACAAGTACTTGACTATACCCAGTAGTCTTCATCACTGTATTAAAAATATAGATAGTTCGATACCAAAGCACAGTGAGTTGCTTGTAGGTCACTATAGTGATCTTAGATTAGAGAGATACCTATGTCCATATTTTTTGAGAGTTGCACTTGACAACAGAGCGCTCTATAAGTGAGTCACTATTCGATGACGCTGTACTCTTACATCTCATCTGTATGCCATACCAATATCTCCATACTCTTTGGTTAAAAGGAAAACCAACCTATATAGCACAGAATGATCTATCCTCGATAAATATTATTGTCCTTCTTAATAATGTATCATTTGGTCGTGAACAAGTTTTAAGAACCATTCAATAAATCCTCCTTTATCGATTATATTATAATTTAAGGACTTCATCATAACACAAGAGTTCAAAGAAAGATGTACTTTTATGATAAATTTACTAAAAATAATTTTTATTTATTAATAATTTATATATAAATTACAAAGTGCTCAATCATCTACAGATAGACAATTGGCTTTAAGATACAATTCTCAACAAAATCACCCTTGGCCCGCTCATCAAATGGCTGCTTACATCAAAATATATCAAGACAAGCATTTTAGTGGTCCTCACCCTATGTCCCATAAAAAGTTTAGTTTGACCATCTTTCCTTGAAGATAGAATTCATAAATCAGAAATGACTCAAGAGTCGATGAGCCTAAGAGCCCATAATTTTTTAATTTGTATATTCTATCTTCTCCTATATAATCAAACATGAGATACCAGACATACTTTGGGTTTATCTCATCTTTGAAACTCTTAGATCCTACGACACTCACTATCTACTCAGATACTAATATTGAGTAGATCTAACATATCTTCTGAAGGCATATCCTCTATTCCTTTTCTTTAGGTTCTCCAGATACACAAGATAATTCCTATTCCAATGGCCGTCAGTTATGGAAATACTTTTCTTTGTCTGCAGCCCTTTTCAGAGTGCCCTTCTTTGGCCTTTTCTTATTCTTCTGTTTCTTCGCAGGCTTATTCTTCTTCTTTCTAAAAGACTTTCTTTTAGAGGAAGATGCCTGCTCCACAGTAAGAATAGAGCTCCTTGAACTTTCAAGGTCCTCTCTTTAGTCCCAACATATTGACGAGTTTGGGTAGGGTGCAGTCCAACTTGATCATATGGTAATTTACAATAAACTGATCGAATAAACTAGTCAAAGATTGTAGGATTAGATCCACTTACAATTCTTTCCACATGGTCAAGTCAAGCTTCTCAAGCTCCTCTAGGTTCTTGATCATTATCAAACAATGATCATGGATCGACTGCCCTTCATGCATTTTGGAGTTGAAGAGTCTCTCCGAAACTTCAAAATGTGCTGTTCAGCTTGGCTCACCATACAACTCTTACAGGTGAGTGATCATAGCTATGATAGTTGGCATGTGTTCATGCTGGCTTTGCAACTCATTTGTCAGAGAAACTAGTATGTAGCACTTGACCTGACTATCATCATCCATCCATTTATCCAGTGCAGCTCTATACTCAGCACTAGGATGGCTTGGCAAAGGAGGGGGGTCCTGATCAAGAACATACCCTAACTTTTCGGATATCAAGACAATCTTGAGATTTTTAAGTCAGTCCTTGAAATTGGTTTCAATCAAATGGTTGGACTCTAGGATACAAGCTAAAGGATTTAAAGCTAACATGGTTAACTGCAAAGAGTAAAAATTCTAACTAGATATTTATACTCGGATTTAAAATTTGTTCTAGGGATTTTAAAAAATAAATTAGCCTCCCACTATTTTCATGAATCGCTCACACTCCTCCATGGAGATGCAGAAATCCCAATGCAATTAGGATTCCTAGTGGATACTGTGGTCCCATCGATATGCGTGCATCTTATTGTGCTCAATTATTGCTGTTAGAAAATCGGATAGGGTTGCATGCATAGATTTTGAAACCTTTTTGAAGTAGCAGCAGAAATGATCTAGGTTAAACATTTTAATCTCACATGCAATAGATCTAATCTATATCTATCCAAGCTCTAGATTAAAAATATATATATAATCTAAAAATTAAAATAAAAAAATTGAGATTGGATCTCAAAACTTTGCGTGGGTTGAAATACACCCAATCGATGATCCTAAATCTGAAGGTTCCTGAGCCGCACACATGTCCGATCTTTACAGGTATCCATCGAGATCAATCTTAAATTTTTCTTCTCATTAGAGATCCATCTTCTCCAAGATAAATCTCAGTCTTTGGACCTTTGATCAACTTTTGATCTTGACCATGATCTCAACGTTTGAACTGTAGCCTTTCTTCTTGTTCCTTATTGTAGAACAAATCACCCTCAACTCAAACGTATGGGAAGATGGGATGCCCAACCCTTGGGCATTGGAAAGAGAGGAGGAAGAGGAGATGGCATGGTGGAGAGAGGATATAGATTTGAATTCACAAATCAATTAATTTTAAAATCCTAGAGACCATCTCTTATATAGACCTTTTCTTGATTCCAAATCAATCTCCAATTAATCTAAAAAGGCTAGTCCTTATCTCATAAGAATTTTTATCTTTTAATCTGATTTTTTTTTCAAAAAAATCAAACCTAATTGAAAAGATCCTCACTTCTTTTGGCAAGTAGATGGGGCACCCCACATCAAAATAGGTAAGTTGAGTGGGTGCCCTCATCAAAAAGGGGCAAGTAGTTGGCACCCCTCTAGGATTTTTGCACATGAGAAAGGAGGCATAGCCCCTCTCTCTCTCCTTCCACACCAAGGCAAAAGAGGGGACAGGCTTCTCTCTCTTTCTCACGCCCACCCCAAGGGGTTTATGCCCCTTGGACTTTCCAAAAAGGGAGGCATGCGCCTCCTCTCTACTTCCAATTATTCCACACCACACAAGAAAATAACAAGGGAGAAAATAAGGAGATTAGTTTGCCAATTAATTGACTTGATCCAATCTTTTTGGGCCCTCAAATAGGTATCCCACTAAATCTAAATCAAAATAGATCTAGTTAAGGTTCATAGCTATAGACTTGATCCAATCCTTATCCAATAAAGAATCCAAGTCCAGAGAAGAATTGGGTTTAACCATGTGCTAGCATGGTTTTCTTAAACTCAATAAGATTTTCATAAATCCTAATCCAATTAGAACTTTATAAGTCTAATTGGTTAATTCAAAATTAAATCCCTTAATGTGTGACCTATAGATTCCATTCTATCTAGTGGTGAGATATATTACGATCTCCATCATAATATCATCGAAACTCCTTTCGATGGATTGGAATAATTTCAACTCTACCCTTCGAGGATCATCGATTATCAAGATGACTCCGATGAATCCCACAATCCATCAATGACATCTAACCGTATGTAGTGACAACCCAGTAGAATGAAAGTATGAACTTCTAGGTACAGTTATCGTATGATTCAGTCCTTCTATCATGTGTCCCGACTTAACAGAGGTCATGAAGAACTCGTCAGACTCCATCATCTATCATATGCTAGATTGGCTCGACTCGAGTTCACTTGTGAATCTTGTGGAAACTCTTTTTCATTGTTCATACTTGCTTTGGCCAAAGACTTTCTGAACTCAGTCTCGCAAATTGCATAGGACTTCTCTTTTTCTATCAAGATCGATGATTCCATCTAGGTGCATTCTACTCTTAACAGTGAATCTGAATCTACTGTAGCCAACATACACAGCAAGGACCTGAATGGCTAGGGATCAAAAAAATATATAGTCAAACTCAATAGCCTCGCTGTGAATAGCCAATGACACCATAAGTAAAAGGACCACTTATACCACTGCAGCATCGAGACAACCACTGATGAGTGAGTAGACATCTAAGTAGTTTCTCATGTTGGTTACGCTTAGTGCAAGTTATTCTCTAACAACCACCTGCACTCTCATCCCAGTGTCCCTACACTGCAGACCCAAGACTCATCTACCCAAAAAGGAGGTGATCCATGCATCGATCTTTAAATAGATTGATCACTATCCTCTGTGATGATCTTTTGATCGAAAGTATTTAGAAACTAACCACTAATTAATGTATGTCTCAAATTCTCAATCCTTGAGAATATACAAAATCATCTTTATTAATTTTTAAGATAAATCATGGACACATAAACATAATTAAAAATAAAAATATCTTTTATTAATAATAAAAATATTATAAATACAAAGTTAAGTCCTAAAATTATAAAATATGTCAGTCAATAATTGACTTCTAGAGCACTCATCTAACAAACTCTCACTTGACCTAAAGCAATTGGCCATATACCTAAGATCCATCTTCTTAAGGTGAGCTTTGATTTTTTACTGGCTGAGAAGCTTAGTCAGTGGGTCTGCCACATTCTACGTGGAGTCAACTCTCTGCACTATAATAAACTTCTACTCGAGATATTCATGTATGATGTAGAACCACCGCTCTATATGTTTGGACTTTTGATGAGATCTGATCTCCTTAGCAAGGGTTATGGTGCCGTTATTGTCACAGTGCAGTGCAATGGCATCACACCCAGCTCCACAACGAACTTCTTGAACTAGAAAGCTTCCTTAGCAGCTTCAGGCGATGATGTACTCAGCTTTCATAGTCGAATCTTCAATGACCGACTGCTTGAAACTTTTCAACTAATCGATCCTCCATTATATAAAAAAATATACTCTGATGTAGACTTTCTATCATCGACATCAGTCATAAATCTGGATCGGTGTATCCCTCCACTTTCAGCTCTGATCCTCCATCAAAGATCAAGAAAAAATCCTTAGTCCTTCTTAAATATTTAAGGATATTCTTCACAGCAATCCAGTGTTCTTCATTTGGATTCGTTGATATCTGCTCATGACACTCACGGTAAGGGCTATATTAGGTCGTGTAATAATATGACATATCTGAGGCTCCCTATTGCCGAAGCATAAGGGATCTTACTTATGCACTGGATCTTCTCAGGTGTGTTGGAGCATATCTTCTTGGAGAGAAAATGCCATGTTTAAGGGGCGAGAGTCTCCTCTTGGAGTTTTCCATGCTGAACCTCTTCAGCATCTCTTCTAATACATTCATTGTGAGAGTCCTATCATTCTCTTAAAATCTATCCCTATAGACCTTTATACGAAGAATGTAGGAAGCTTCTCTTAGATTTTTCATGATGAATTCTTTTGACAATCATACTTTGATCGATGTCAGCATTGGAATATCATTTCCAATCAGGAGGATGTCATCCATATACAATATGAAGAATGTGACAGCACTCTCACTGACCTTTTTATACACACATGACTCCTCATTTTTTATGAAATTAAATATTATGATCACATTATTAAAGCGAGTATTCTAACTCTGAGATGCTTGCTTGAGTCCATATATGAACCTTTGCAACTTACAGATCTTGTGATCACTATCACTAGATGTGAAATCCAAAGATTGCTTCATATAAATATCTTTCTCAAGATATCTATTTAGGAAGATAGTTTCACAACCATCTACCAAATTTCATAATCATGAAAAGCTACAATCACAAGCAGAGTTCGAATGGATTTCAGCATGGCTATGGGTGAAAAAATTTTTAATAGTCAATACCTTCACGTTGACTATAACCTTTCACAACTAGCCTTGCCTTATAGGTCTCTACCTGATCATCTGATCCAATTTTTTTTTATAGATCCATTTACATCCAATAGGTATAATATCTTTAGGTGGATCTACTAAGGTCCAAACCTGGTTGGAATGCATGGAGTCAATTTCTGACTTCATCGCTTCCATCCATCTCTCAGAGTCAACATCTAATATCGCTTCATTATAGATCTTGGGACATTCCTAATGTCCCTATCTTCCACAAAGAATGCTTCCTCTAAATTTTTTGTAAAAATACTAAGTACCTTTCAGGAGGATGGGAGACCCTACTTGATCTATGAGATGGAGGAGGTATCACATCTACTGGCTCACTTCTTGGTTAGGTTCTTGGACTCGATGTTCTTTAGAGACTTTCTCTTCGAGCTCAATCTTCCTCCCACTTCCTCCATCTTGGATAAACTTTTTTTCAAAAAGACAGCATGATGGCTCACAATCACATTGTGATCATCAGGAGATAGAAGTAGTATCCCATAATTTTTTTAGGATACCCTATAAAATAAGTCTTAAAAGACCTAACCTCTAACTTATCCGCTTGCTGTCACTTGACATAGGCCAGACATCTTCAAATCTTAAGATACCCAAGAGCTGGCTTCTTACCATACCATAACTCGTATGGTGTGGTAAGAACGGATTTAGAGAGAATCCTATTTAAAAGATGAATTGCAAAAAATAATGGATATCCTCAGAGAAAGATAGAAAGATCTGTGAAGCTCATAATGGATTGGACCATATCAATATGGTTCAATTCCTCCTTTCGGATACGCTGTAGAGCTGAGGCATCCCTGGAGGTGTCTACTATGGAGTATGCCATTATCCTTGAGATAGGTCCAGAATTTTTTGCTAAGGTATTCTCCTCCTCAATATGATCGAAGAACCTTTATGGGTTTTCTGATCTATTTTTCTACTTCATGTCTGAACTCAATGAACTTTTCAAAGGCCTCAGACTTTCGATGCATCAAATACACAAAACCATATCATGAATAATTATCGATAAAGAAGTAGACATAGCCACCCTTAGCTTATACATCGAATGGACCACATACGTCAGTGTGTATCAGGGTTAATATCTCAGTGGCCCTTTCCTCTTATCCAATAAAGGATAATTTAACCATTTTTTCTTGAAGACAGGACTCACAAACCAGATAAGACTAAAAAATTAATGGCCTAAGAAGGCCATCTTTCTCTAGTTTGTTGAGTCTGTCCTCTCCTATATGGCCTAGCCTAAAGTGCCACAAATATTTTTGGCTAATCCTATCTCTAAGTCTCTTAGACCCTACGATATTCATAGTTTGCTTGTTAATATTAACACTCACATCCATATGCAAATGATAAAAATCATCAATCAATAAAGTACATGCAACAACTTTATTTCTAAAATAAATTACATACATATCTTTATTAAAATAAAAATTATAGTTATCTTGTGCCAACACAGATATAGAAATTAAACTCCTACTAGCTATAGATATACAATAACAATCTTTTAATAATAATTTATATCTTAACAACAGTCGCAGAGGGTAGGTCCCGATGGTGACAATAGTAACTCTTACTCCATTGTCGACCTGAAGAGTGATCTCGCCTTCTCTCAGCCCCTAACTTCTTCAAGATCCTGCATAGAAGTGTACAAGTGAGCACTTGAACTAGAATCTATAACCCAATTAGAAGAAGAAGAAACTATTAGTTTAGATTCTATTATGAGCAAATCAGACATACCTTCAGAAGGCCCATCTTTCTTCTTATTCTTCACGATCGCCAGGTTGGTTGGACAGTTTCTTCTTCAATCACCTTCGACATTGTAATGAAAATACTTTTTCTTATCGTCGGCCTTCTTCAGAACCTGCTTCTTGGACTTGACCTCATTCTTTTGCTTCTTCTCATGCTTCTTCTTTTTTTTGAAAAAAAAATTTCTCTTAGAGGAAGCCCACTTCACAGTCAGAACCGTACCCCTTGAACTTTTCAAGGTGCCCTCAATTGTCACTAGCATGTTCAGTAATTTAGATAAAGTGCTATTAATTTTATTCATGTTGTAGTTCATAATGAACTGTCCATATGAATCAAGAAGAGATTGGATGATCAAATCTACCTGCAATTCCTTATCCATATTCATCTCGAGCTTCTGAAGCTCTTCGATGTCCTTGATCATTGTCAGATAATGATCATTGACGGACTGTCCATCACGTATTTTCACTCTGAATAGTCTCTAGAAGACCTCAAAATGAGCTGTGCGACTCTGCTCATCATACAACTCTTGCAGGTGACTTAGCATCTCCTTGACAGTCCTCATGTCTTCATAATATCGTAGAAGATCATTGGACATGGATGCTAGAATGTAACACTTCACCTTATTATCCTCATCTATCCACTTCTCAAGTGTGGCTCGTTGATCAGGGGATGGACAAGCTGGTAACACAGGTGCATCCTGATTTAGGACATGAGTTAGCTTTTCAAAATTGAGAATGATTCTCAAATTTCAGAGCCAATCTTTGTAGTTCATCCCGATCAACCTATTTGTGTCAAGAAACTGGGCTAAAGGATTTGAACTCGATATGATTATCTATAGAAAGAACAATTTCTAGCTAGATATTTATACTTATTAAATATTTATTTTAAAAACTTTTAAAAATAAATAAGGCTCCCATTATTTTCTCGAATCTCCCACACTTCTGGGTGGAGAAATAGAAACCTATATGCAATTGGCTTCTAGTGGGTACCGTGATCCTATTAATATATACACACCTCATCTAACAGTTATTGGTGAGCACAGATCAATAAGTGGACAACACCTTATCCATTGTTTCACTAAGCAAGATGCAGCAGATTCGGTCTCTAAGTTCTGTGGCCTCACTTAGCAATTATTAGCATATTTCTTAGTTAAGTCAGACCCACCATTCACCAGCAGCGCAAAACCATCATTGGATCCCTCATCTAATAGTTATTAGACCCAACCCCATCTCTATCTCGGGGCATCTAATGCCAATAGAGTGATTATACCTTTTCGATGCAACCAAACCACTGTAACCAGTCGAGAATGATCAACACCAAGAAGGCACCTACATCTCTACAATGGTGAATGATCACTAGACTTAATATTTAGTGAGAAGATTTAGGTTTAGATCTCTTCTAAGTCATCAGATTTGATATCTGACTAATCAAGCACATTCACATATCTGACCTACCTAGTCGGCATGGGTGAACTCAAATCAATAAGTAACCTAATTCAAAACTTAAATATTCCAAAATGGCCAAATAAGTTAATATGAGTGGGAGTCCTCTCATTGCTTTCTTTAGACACCAACGAATTGATCAGATTAGACAATGAAACTAATTAAATAACCACTATCTAAATACTTACCATAGATACCAAATTGATCGATTAGAATTGATCAGGTTAATCTATTGATCCGGACCTAAACCACTGAGCCAAATTTGATCTTGAGTCAATCAATTTATATCAAAATATGAATTAATACAACCAACTACAACTAAACTTGACTTTGAGCCTCTTTGACCTAATCCTAACCAACAATTGATTAGGTTCAATCAACTGCTCAAAATCGACAATGAGTTCTAGCCTAATCTAATCAATTAAGACTAATTATAGTTTGATTACTAGACTTAATTTATTCAACCCATACCCACATATAATAACATAATAAAAAAAATTTAGATTATATTTCATTGCATATTGTTGGTGCAAAAATCTGCCTGCGTCGGAGAAGCTGGAGTCGAGGGTGTCGCGGTCGCCGTCGGGACCTACAAAAGAAGTCTAAACCGGAGGTGGGGTTGCTCCGCAAGACCCTCCGATGCTCAAGTCAGTTCTCTGCCTCAACAAGAATGGAGTGCTCGAACAAAAATTTTAGCAGAGTTTCTAGGTAAAAATGAGGGCTTAGAGAATAACGTATCTGGGGTCCCCCTTTTATAGGAGGAGGGGGCAACAGACTGATAGCGATGTCTGTAACCGTCTGGCAGTGGGCTGCCCAGAGTCAGAAAGAGTTTGTTGCAAAGAGTAGTGGAGTGGAATCGTGGCTATCACCGGGACATGCCACGTGGAATCTATCGTGGGAGTGAAGCGGCGTCCGTTGTTCAACTTGCCAGAGGATGGAAGAATCGGCGGTACCCATCGCAGGAAGTGGAGCAGGATCATGGGCATCATAGCGGTTGGCCAGGGAGTAATGGAGCCACACGAAATCCGTCGCAGGAAGTGGAGCAGAGTTATGGCCGTTACTGCGGCCACGCCAGGGAGTGCAGGCTTGTCGGCTGAAGCTCGGTTGGAGTGTCTAGTGGGGAGAGGTGGTTAGCTGCCCATTTGAGAGGAGCCCAAGTCTGGTTCCCGTAGGAGTTCAGATGAAGTCTTCCTTCATTGAAGTCGGGGACGAGGTCTGGCTCCCACAGGAGTCCAAACGGAGTCTTCCCACAGCTGGAGCTGGAGACGAGGTCTGGCTCCCGTAGGAGCTCGGGCGAAGTCCACCTGCAATCAAAGTCAGGGGTGAAGTCCGGCTCCCTTAGGAGTCCGGATGAAGTTTACCAGCAGTCAGGGTCGAGGACGGGCCCGACTCCCGTAGGAGTCCGGGCGAAGCTTTCCCACGGTCGAGGTCGGGGATGAGATCCGGCTCCCGTAGGAGTCCGGGCTGAGTCTACCTGTAATCAATGTCAGGGATGAAGTCTGGCTCCCTTAGGAGTCCAGACAAAGTTTACCTGTAAGTGAAGTCGTGGGCGGAGGCTGGCTCCCGTAGGAGTCCGGGCGAAGTTCGCGTGCAGCAGGAGTTGGGAACGAGGTCCGGGTCCCGTAGGAGTCCGGATGGAGTCTTCCCGCAGCTGGAGCTGGAGACGAGATCTGGCACCCGTAGGAGCCCGGGCAAAGTCTACCTGTAATCAAAGTCAGGGGTGAAGTCCGGCTCCCTTAGGAGTCCGGACGAAGTTTACCAGCAATCGAGGTCGAGGACGGAGCCCGGCTCCCGTAGGAGTCCGGGCGAAGCCTTTTCACAGTCGAGGTTGGGGATGAGATCCGGCTCCCGTAGGAGTCCGGCTGAGTCTTCCTGCAATTGGAGTTGTGGGTGAAGTCCGACTCCCGTAGGAGTCCGGACGAAGTTTACCTGTAAGCGAAGTCGTGGGCGGAGCCCGGCTCCCATAGGAGTCCGAGCGAAGTCCGCGTGCAGTCAGAGTTGGGAACGAGGTCGACTCCCGTAGGAGTCCGGGCGGAGTCTTCCTGCAGCTGGAGCTGGAGACGAGATCTGGCTCCCGTAGGAGCCCGGGCGAAGTCTACCTGCAATCAAAGTCAGGGGCGAAGTCTGGCTCCCTTAGGAGTCCGGACGAAGTTTACCAGCAATCGGGGTCGAGGACGGAGCCCAGCTCCCGTAGGAGTCCAGGCGAAGCCTTTCCGCAGTCAAGGTCGGGGATGAGATCCGGCTCCCGTAGGAGTCCGGGCTGAGCCTTCCTGCAATTGGAGTTGTGGGTGAAGTCCGGCTCCCGTAGGAGTCTGGATGAAGTTTACCTATAAGTGAAGTCGTGGACGAAGCCCGCTCCCGTAGGAGTCCGAGCGAAGTCCACGTGTAGCCGGAGTTGGGAACGAGGTCCGGTTCCCGTAGGAGTCCGGGCAGAGTCTTCCCGCAGCTAGAGCTCGAGACGAGATCTGGCTCCCATAGGAGCCCGGGCGAAGTCTACCTGCAATCAAAGTCAGGGACGAAGTCCGGCTCCCTCAGGAGTCCGGACGAAGTTTACCAGCAATCAGGGTCGAGGATAGAGCTCGGCTCCCGTAGGAGTCCGGGTGAAGCCTTTCCACAGTCGAGGTCGGGGACGAGATCCGGCTCCCGTAGGAGTCCGGGCTGAGCCTTCCTGCAATTGGAGTTGTGGGTGAAGTCCGGCTCCCGTAGGAGTCCGGATGAAGTTTACCTGTAAGTGAAGTCGTGGGCGGAGCCCGGCTCTCGTAGGAGTCCTGGCGAAGTCCGCGTGTAGCCAGAGTTGGGAACGAGGTCCGGCTCCCGTAGGAGTCCGGGCGGAGTCTTCCCGCAGATGGAGCTGGAGACGAGATCTGGCTCCCGTAAGAGCCCGGGCGAAGTCTACCTGCAATCAAAGTCAGGGGCAAAGTCCGGCTCCCTTAGGAGTCTGGACGAAGTTTACCAACAATCGGGGTCGAGGACGGAGCCCGACTCCCGTAGGAGTCTGGGCGAAGCCTTTCCGTAGTCGAGGTCGGGGATGAGATCCGGCTCCCGTAGGAGTCCGGGTGAAATCTAGTAGTTGTAGGAATCTACCGTCGGAGAAGTTCAGTCGTTGATGAAGTTCGGGGTAGTTTGGATTGGAGTTGAACCTGGCTGGAAGAAGTCTGGAAGGGATTTGGTGAACAGCTGATAGTCGTAGAAAGTCGGCTGGCGGCAAAGCTTAGTGAGCACTTGGGGCGGCTTAATGGATAACTGGGGGAACTCATGTTGAAGGAGCTCGGGTGGTGCAGTTGGAGTTCGTCCGTCGGGGGAATTCAGTCAGCACTGTGGGAATCCGTCTGTTGAAGAAGTTCAGAGAGATACCATCTGCGGTCGAATGCCGGAGGAGTCCTGGGAGGATCAATCCTGTTAAGAACTTTGACTGAGGATATTTTATACCCAACACTAGTCTCCCTACTTTCGAGTTCGAATTTCGAATGAAGAAAGTATAGAAAGTTTGTCACAGCCGAAGTTGCTCCCTTGATGTCCGCGTGCAATCATCCTCAGATATTTTGGCATTTAATGTGCGTGCGCTGGAGTCTTTTCAAATCGAGGCGATCCGAAGAGGTTCTTTTGGAACCTGCAGCGGAACGGTGCTCAAGGCGTGGCGCAATAAAGGCACTGTCAGCCGTTTGCCACTTTTTAACCGCCCGCTATGGTGAGTGGGACACACGGCGAAAAGAGACCGGTTAGAGGGGATTCGCAATCGTCATTATGCCGGATCTCAGGGCCTATTTAAATCCGCACTCCTCCTCCAAGAGTCCCGCTCTATCCGACGGTCTCATTCTGGCATCCTTCTTCTCCTTGAGAACTTTGATTTTTCTCAGCGCCCTTTCCAGCCTTAGGCGTTCCTCGAGCCATCCCCATTTTTGCACCTTCATACCTCTCCGAATCGCCTAGGTTAGTCTCAGAACTCCTTCCTCTTTTTGTTCTTCCTTTTGCCATTCGATCTTTCTTCCTCTTGCTCTGCACATCAGTCCCCCGAGACCTTGTCCATGATTTTCCTCGATTTTTAGGGATTTCGCCTCTGTAAGTGGTCTTCGTGTGATTCTAGATGTCTTCCGGGGGTTCTTCTTCTAGCGGCTCTAGGAGTTCATCTGTCTCGGTCTCCCAGAGTCCTCAGGCGATAGATGAACCAGTAGGTAGAGCTGAACCTCGTTCGATTTTTGCACCGGATGCCATTCCTTATTTTCTGACTCTGGATGAACTCCAACTGATAAGAGTTCAGTATGGGGTTCCTCCGGAGTATGAACTGAAACTTCCTGGCCCGTCCGATCGGGCTAGTGCCCCTCCCCTCGGCTGCTTCTGCCTGTACCAAGAGGCCTTCCGTGTCGGACTCTGGCTTCCTCTTCCGCCCTTCGTCATTACTCTTTTTGATTTCTGGATATTTCTCTAGCTTCGGTTGCATCGAACTCCTTTAGGTTTTTGATAGGGTTCCTCTCTCTTTGTCATGTAGTCGAAGTCCAGCCCACCCTTTCCTTGTTTAGATACTTCTACACCTTCAAGCGTCATCCCACGATGAAGGATTGGTGGCCCCCACAGTTTGGTAGGAAGGGGTTACTGAAAGGTGCCCCTTCTTCTATCCATAACTGGAAGGAGAAGTTTCTTTATGTTCGATACCCGACCTTGAGGCTAGAGTTGCCCCCTTGGGGCTCCCTGAGGGACTCCGTCCGTCGGGCACCCAGCCTGGGGGGAATGACCATCAAGCCTCCCAGAAACTCCTCAAATATCTAACTCTTTCTCTCCCCAACCTCCTGAAGGAGCAGTTTCTGTTCAACATCGGCCTGAGCCCCCTGGATCCTGCCAGTATTTCATCTCTCTCTTTTTTTTTCTTTCTTTTCCTTTCCTTTCCTTTCCTCTCTTTCTCCTACTTCTCCTCTTTTCTTCTTTTTCACGCCCTTTTTCTCTTTTCTCTCTTTTCTTTCTCTCTTTTTTTTTTTTTTTAGGCATGGACGCCGAAGAAGCACAGATGCTTGCCAGGGGCCTGAAGGCTCTCAAAAGAAAGGGCGCCGCGGCCTTCGGGCCGACGAAGAGGGCCAGAGTGGAGGGGACGAGTTCGGCCGTGCCCGCCCAAGCGACCTCAGCCGCCGACGTCCTCGCAGACACTGAGCGTCCCATCGCCCGGGCTTCCCCGAGGGGTTTGAGTTCTCCTACCGAGGTCCCTGCTTCAAAGATCCATCCTGAGGAGGTGCCAGGGGGTGAGAGGAGGAAGAGGAGGAAGACCTTGGCCCGCAGGGTCGGCAGTCACCGGGCTACCACTGAAAAATCCCGCGGCTCTGAAGAGGAGCAAGGGGATGATCCCTTCAGTGATAGGGATCTAATAAAAAAGCTGGTAGATGGGTGCTCACTGCCCGAAGTCGTCCAGAGGATCGTCCGCGTCGATCCTACACAATGAGTCGGGACTCGCTGGGGGCCTTCCTCGAGGTAAGTAGATTCATCCTCGTTTTTCCTTTCGCTTCTTCATTTAATTAACTTCCCAGCTCCGATTCTGACCCTCCGGTCATCCTTGTAGCTCGGGCACCAACTCCTCACCAACATCGAGACGACAAACAAGGTGGTGGAAGGTCAGCAGGCCAAGGCTGCCCGCCTTAAGGAAATGGCCCTCGAGGTGGCCGGTCTCCGAGAGGCACTTGAGAGAGAGAGACAGACCTCGGCGGAACAGAAGGCCGACCTAGAGGAGATGGTGAGGAGGGCGGAGGCCGAGGTTGCCAACATGGCGGAACAGATCCCGACCCTGATCTCGGAGGCCAGGGGTCAAGCAGTGGAGGAGTTCAAGGCTTCCACCAAAATGAAGAAGTTGAAGGTTGAGTTCGGCCAAGCCACATTCAATAGAGGGTTCGAGCTCTGCCAGGAGAAGATGGTCATGAAATTCCCCGAGCTCGACCTCAGCTTTTTGGATGAGGCGTCCGAGGATGAAGCCGGACCCTCCACCACTGTTGCAGCCACCGCGGTCCACCCCCCAGAGGTGCCGAGTCCCCCCGTTGATCCAGAGGTCCAAGACCTCTAACCTTGTATTCTTCCTTTATTGCCATTTTTCTTCTTTCTTTTGTCTTCAAGAAACGTTCAGTCAATAAAATTGGTCTCCTCCTTGTGGGGGACTTTTCTTCTCTTCTTTTTCTTTCTTTCTTTCTTCTTCTTTGCAATGAGCTGCGTCTTAATGCGTTGACCTCCCGATGGCAGCACCCCACCGAAGCACTTCCCTTGCCTCAGGGGATTCCGCTGAAGTCTACAATCCAGCGGCTGAAGAAGGAAGTCCTCCATTTAACAAAAAGGTCGAAGAAGATGGAAGGCGAGCTTCGCAGTTTGAGGGAGAGTCATTCCGAAGCCACCGTGGAGGCCACCTACTTTCGAAATCTCCACGTGAAGGAGAACATGGAGTAAAGCCGGAGGAAGGCGAACTTTGAGAAGGAGCTTGAGGAACACAAGAAGAGTGCCAGCAATCAAATTTGGGCTCAAGCTGTCAAAATCAGTTCCCTCAGGGTGGAGCTGTCGACTGCCCAGGAGAGGATTGGCCAGCTGGAGGAAAGTTCATCCCGACTTTTGACTCGGGCCGACAGCAACCGGGAGTGCTCGAAGAAGGTCTTCGACCTCCAGCAGCAGCTCCAGGATGTCGAGGTGAGCTACGATGCGTACCGAGCTGGCTGGCGTAAGCAGGTGGATGAATACAAGGGGAGGCTCCGAATGGCGACCGATGAGGTTGCCCGCCTCCGAAGGTAGCTAACTGAGGGGGCTCAAACTACCTCCGCTCGAGATTCCGACGAACTCCAATCCCTGAGGAGGATCGCAGAAGAACTATCCATCGCTCTTGGGGAGGGGAAGGCCGAGCTGCAGCAATTGAAGATCCAGCTGGTATGCGAGCAGCAGGCCGTCAAGGACGCGGAGGCAGAATCTGAGGTCCTGAGAAAAAGGCATCGAGAGGTAGAGAACGAAAGCCAGCGATCTCATCAAAGATACATGGAGATATTAATGAGAGAGAGAGAATTGGAAGCAGAAGTCGAATGTTTAAGGGGTTCCCTGGCGAGGATCGAAGTCGAAAATCCGAGGTCGGAGGAAGCCGGGTCCCCTTAGGACTCTTTTTGTCCTTCCGTCTTCCCATGTATATATTTTTTCTTTTGTTGTTTTATCTTGTTCTTGTTGTTTTGCTTTTCTTCCTTTAGCCTGCTGGGCTTTGTAGTGTATATTTTGTGAATGAAATGAAAAGGGGATTTTGTGTTACCTCGTCCACGTGTTGCATTAAATCGTCGTCCGTCGAACTTTTTTTGTCTCTTGACTTGTTCGACGTCGGTGTCATTCGGAGGTGCCCAGTCGTCACCACATTGATTTGCTTTTCTTGTCGTCTATGGCCATAGACTCGAGCTCGTGGTCTGAACTTCGCATTACCTTGGAGGAGTCATTATTTTCTTGACCCGTGTCGAGAGCCTTCTTAGAGACCGGGGATGTGCGGTAGGAGCTCCCATCTTTGTTGAGATGAAGTTCCCTATATTTTTGGTGTAGTTTGTTTTTCATCTATTGCCGATGTAGTTTGTCGCTTCCCTTTTTAATTTTCCTTCTCTTTTCTGAGTGAGGGTCCTCCCCTTGCTTTTCGTAGGGTCGCGTAGAGGTGTGGAGGTGCCATTGAGGGGATTTTCCTTTATCCGATCATGTTGGGTGACCAGGTTTTTGTCATCGTCAGGATGAGGTCCTCCTTCTGTTCTTGACGTAGTCGATCTCAGCTCAGGTTAGGATGAGGTTCTCCTTCTGTTCCCAACGGGCCGTGGGGGCACATAAAGGTCGTTGCGAGGGCCTCTCCCCCCATCCGGTCTAAAAGAACCGGGTCTTCGACTTTGCTCATGTCAGGATGAGGTTTTCCTCCTGTTCCTAACATGACTGTGGGGGCACATTAGGGCGTTGTAGGGCCTCTCCCCCCATCGGTCTAAAAGAACCAGGTCTTCGACTTTGCTTATGTCAGGACGAGGTTTTTCTCCTGTTCTAACATGATGTGGGGACACATTAGGGCATTGTAGGGCCTCTCCCCCCATCCGGTCTAAAAGAACTGGGCCTTTGACTTTGCTCATGTTAGGCGAGGTTCTCCTCCTATCCCTAACATGGCTGTGGGGGCGCATAAGGGCGTTGTAGGACCTCTCCCCCATCCGATCTAAAAGAATCGGGCCTTTGACTTTGCCTATGTTAGGGCGAGGTTCTCCTCCTATCCCTAACATGGCCCTGGGGGCACTCAAGGGCCGTTATATGGGTCTCTCCCCTGATCCGATCTTAAAATAATCAAACTTTCACTTTGCTCATGCTAGGATGAGATACGACTCCTGTTCCTAACATGACCATGGGGGCACTCAAGGGCCGTTATATGGGCCTCTCCCCCGATCCGATCTTAAAATAATCAGACTTTTATTTTGTTCATGTTAGGACGAGATTCTCCTCCTGTTCCTAACATGACCTTATTTTAATTATTTGAAGGGGTTATCCCCAGTCGTAATAAGTCCATGCCAAAAGGAAAAGACATGCAAAGTTGAAAGGAATTTCGATTCAAAGCAAAGTCGTTAGTAATACATTTACAGGCTTTTCGAGTCCCATGGTTATGGAAGGTCTGCTTCCCCTTGGGGTCCTCCGGTGATGGAGTTGATGATCTCGATTGGAGGTCGATCTTCGGGTTGCTCTTCCCTCCTCGATGGCTCGGCTGCGGCAGGGCCCTTGGCCGATCTTCTCTATCCTCAGGCCGGCGTTGAATGAACCTATCGAGTCGACCTCGCTGGATGAGCTCCTCGATCTCATCTCAGAGCTGGATGCATTCCTCCGTGTCGTGGCTGTAGTCGCGATGGTAGAGGCAGAACTTGTTGGGATTGCACTTTTCGAGGTGTGTGCGCATCCTCTCTGGCCTAGGGAGCTGCTCTCTGACCTCCATTAGCACTTGAGTTTTCGAGGCATTGAGGGGGGCATAGTTGCGAAATCTTTTCGATGGAGAACCCCACCAAACTTCACGGTCCGAACTTCTCTGTCTACGTACCCGAGGAGGAGTATGGACACGCTTGTGCCCGGGAGGAGTTCGAGAACGTGGCCGAGCTTCTCTCAGCCCTTTTTCGACTGCAGGCTTACTCAAGTCTCCCACCTGCCGTTCTCTCACAGTCTCCTCATCTTTATTTTGAAGGCTTCTTCCGCTCGGGCGTACCCTTCGGTCCAAGCCAACAGATCAGCAAAATCCCTGGGGTACTTCTTCTCCAGGGAGAACAAAAGGTCATTCTTCTGAAGTCCGCCCTTCAGAGCGGCCATTGCTACCGACTGGTCCAAGTTTCGGACCTCCAGCATGGCGACATTGAAATGGTTGATGTAGGCTCGAATGGACTCCCCCTCCCTCTGCTTGATATTGATGAGGGACTCCGAACCCTTCCGAGAGCGCCGGCTGCTGACAAAATGGGCCACAAATTGGTGGCTCATCTGATCGAAGGAAAAGATGGTACCCGACTTCAGCATCGAGTACCAGTTTCTCGTCGCTCCCTTCAAGGTGGATGGGAAGGCTCGGCATAGAATGGCATCGGGTGCGCCATGAAGCAGCATCATCGTTCGGAAGGCCTCCAGATGATCAACCGGGTCCGAAGTCCCGTCGTAGCTTTCGAACTGGGGGAGTTTGAAGTTTGACGGGATCGATTCCTGCATGATCATTTAAGAAAAGGAAGGGTCAGTGCAAATATCCTCACCATAAGCAGGGGAGCGTGGCAGAGTTCTTCGATCGTCGGTTCATCTCCTGGAGCCTCCGATCCAGGAAATCCTCTCGACTACTGGTCTCGAGGGTCCTCTGACAGAATGGGGGTAGAGATCTTCCAGAGGTGGAGTCGTGATCCGACTGAGGGCTCTCCACCCTCGAGTTCGTCTTTTCGGGAAAGACGGGGCGGCTGGCCCAAGTGGCCCGCCCTACCGTCAGATTTTGGTGTTCCGGTGACACTCTTTCAGGTGCACTGATGCTTGTGGCTGCTGCTGCTGCTGTATGGCCTGCACAGCTTCAGTGAGGCCTCTGACTTGCTGCGCCAGCAGATCAAATTACTCCGTGCCAACCGCCATTATCGGAGGAGGAGGAGGAGGCTGGGAAACTGGAGGTGAGGCCGAAGCCTGAGATCTGGCCATGGAGGCGTGGATCATCGCGTGGATGCCTTGTGGGAAGGCATCGGGCAAAGACCAAGTAGAGGGAGGAGGAGAGGATGCCGGAAAAGATGCCCGGGGCGGTCCCGTTGAGCGCTCCTTTAAGAACAAGGGTACTGCGAAGACACAGGCCCTTCCTCTAGTGCCAATCCTGTTGGTGCAAAAATCTGCCTGCGTCGGAGAAGCTGGAGTCGAGGGTGTCGCGATCGCCGTCGGGACCTGCAAAAGAAGTCTAAATCGGAGGTGGGGTTGCTCCGGCAAGACCCTCCGATGCTCAAGTCAGTTCTCTGCCTCAACAAGAATGGAGTGCTCAAACAGAAATTTTAGCAGAGTTTCTAGTAAAAATGAGGGCTTAGAGAATAACGTATCTGGGGTCCCCTTTTATAGGCGGAGGGGCAACAGACTGATAGCGATGTCCGTAACCGTCTGGTAGTGGGCGCCCAGAGTCAGGAGGAGTTTGTTGCGAAGAGTAGTGGAGTGGAATCGTGGCTATCACGGGACATGCCACGTGGAATCTGTCGTGGGGAGTGGAGCGGCGTCCGTTGTCGCGACTTGCCAGAGGATGGAAGAATCGTGCGGTACCCATCGTAGGAAGTGGAGCAGGATCGTGGGCATCATAGCGGTTGGCCAGGGAGTAATGGAGCCGCACGAACCATCGCAGGAAGTGGAGCAGAGTCATGGCCGTTACTGCGGCCATGCCAGGAGTGCAGGCTTGTCGGCTGAAGCTCGACTGGAGTGTCTGGCGGAGAGAGGTGGTTAGCTACCCATTTGAGAGGGGCCCAGAGTTGGCTCCCGTAGAAGTTCGGACGAAGTCTTCCTTCAGTTGAAGTCGGGGATGAGGTCCGGCTCCCACAGGAGTCCGGACGGAGTCTTCCCGCAGCTGGAGCTGGAGACGAGGTCTGCCTCCCGTAGGAGCTCGGGCAAAGTCCACCTGCAATCAAAGTCAGGGGTGAAGTCCGGCTCCCTTAGGAGTCCGGATGAAGTTTACCAGCAGTCGGGGTCGAGGATGGAGCCCGACTCCCGTAGGAGTCCGGGCGAAGCTTTCCCACGTCGAGGTCGGGGAGAGATCCGACTCCCGTAGGAGTCCGGGTGAGTCTACCTGCAATCAAAGTCAGGGATGAAGTCTGGCTCCCTTAGGAGTCCGGACGAAGTTTACCTGTAAGCGAAGTCGTGGGCGGAGCCCGGCTCCCGTAGGAGTCCGGGCAAAGTCCACGTGCAGCCGGAGTTGGGAACGAGGTCCGGCTCCCGTAGGAGTCCGGGCGGAGTCTTCCCGCAGCTGGAGCTGGAGACGAGATCTGGCTCCCATAGGAGCCCGGGGAAGTCTACCTGCAATCAAAGTCAGGGGCGAAGTCCGGCTCCCTTAGGAGTCCGGATGAAGTTTACCAGCAATCGGGGTTAGGACGGAGCCCGCTCCCGTAGGAGTCGGGTGAAGCCTTTCCGCAGTCGAGGTCGGGGATGAGATCCGGCTCCCGTAGGAGTCCGGGCTGAGTCTTCCTGCAATTGGAGTTGTGGGTGAAGTTCGGCTCCCGTAGGAGTCGGACGAAGTTTACCTGTAAGCGAAGTCGTGGGCGGAGCCCGACTCCGATAGGAGTCCGGGCGAAGTCCGCGTGCAGCCAGAGTTGGGAACGAGGTCTGGCTCCCGTAGGAGTCCGGGCGGAGTCTTCTCGCAGCTGGAGCTGGAGATGAGATCTGGCTCCCGTAGGAGCCGGGCGAAGTCTACCTACAATCAAAGTCAGGGGTGAAGTCCGGCTCCCTTAGGAGTCCGGACGAAGTTTACCAGCAATCGGGGTCGAGGATGGAGCCCACTCCCGTAGGAGTCCGGGCGAAGCCTTTCTGCAGTCAGGTCATGGATGAGATCCGGCTCCCGTAGGAGTCCGGATGAAGTTTACCTGTAAGTGAAATCGTGGGCAGAGCCTGACTCCCGTAGGAGTCCGGGTGAAGTCCGCGTACAGCTAGAGTTGGGAACGAGGTCCGGCTCCCATAGGAGTCCGAGCGGAGTCTTCCCCAACTGAGCTGGAGATGAGATCTGGCTCCCATAGGAGCCCGGGCGAAGTCTACCTGCAATCAAAGTCAGGGGTGAAGTCCGCTCCCTTAGGAGTCCGGACGAAGTTTGCCAGCAATCGGGGTCGAGGATGAAGCCCGGCTCCCGTAGGAGTCCGGGCGAAGCCTTTCGCAGTCGAGGTCGGGGACGAGATCTGGCTCCCGTAGGAGTCCGGGCTGAGCCTTCCTGCAATTGGAGTTGTGGGTGAAGTCCGGCTCCTGTAGGAGTCCGAACGAAGTTTACCTGTAGTGAAGTCGTGGGCGAAGCCCGCTCCCGTAGGAGTCCGGGCGAAGTCCACGTGCAGCCAGAGTTGGGAATGAGGTCCGGCTCCCGTAGGAGTCCGGGCGAGTCTTCCCGCAGCTAGAGCTAGAGACGAGATCTGGCTCCCGTAGGAGCCCGGACGAAGTCTACCTGCAATCAAAGTCAGGAGCGAAGTCCGGCTCCCTTAGGAGTCCGGACGAAGTTTACAGCAATCGGGGTCGAGGATGGAGCCCGGCTCCCGTAGGAGTCCGGGTGAAGCCTTTCGCAGTCGAGGTCGGGGATGAGATCTGGCTCCCGTAGGAGTCCGGGCTGAGTCTTCCTGCAATTGGAGTTGTGGGTGAAGTCCGGCTCCCGTAGGAGTCCGGACGAAGTTTACCTGTAAGCGAAGTCGTGGGCGGAGCCCGACTCCCATAGGAGTCCGGGCGAAGTCGCGTGCAGCCAGAGTTGGGAATGAGGTCCGGCTCCCGTAGGAGTCCGGGCGGAGTCTTCCCGCAGCCAGAGCTGGAGATGAGATCTGGCTCCCGTAGGAGCCCGGGCGAAGTCTACCTGCAATCAAAGTCAGGGGCGAAGTCTGGCTCCCTTAGGAGTCCAGATGAAGTTTACCAGCAATCGGGGTCGAGGATGGAGCCCGACTCCCGTAGGAGTCCGGGCGAAGCCTTTCCGCAGTCGAGGTCGGGGATGAGATTCGGCTCCCGTAGGAGTCCGGGCTGAGCCTTCCTGCAATTGGAGTTGTGGGTGAAGTCCGGCTCCCGTAGGAGTCCGGACGAAGTTTACCTGTAAGTGAAGTCGTGGGCGGAGCCCGACTCCCGTAGGAGTCCGGGCGAAGTCCGCATGCAGCCAGAGTTGGGAACGAGGTCCGGCTCCCGTAGGAGTCCGGGTGGAGTCTTCCCGCAGCAGGAGCTGGAGACGAGATCTGGTCCCGTAGGAGCCCGGGCGAAGTCTACCTGCAATCAAAGTCAGGGGTGAAGTCCGGCTCCCTTAGGAGTCGGACGAAGTTTACCAGCAATCGGGGTGAGGATGGAGCCCGGCTCCCGTAGGAGTCCGAGCGAAGCCTTTCCGCAATCGAGGTCGGGGATGAGATCTGGCTCCCGTAGGAGTCCGGGCTGAGCCTTCCTGCAATTGGAGTTGTGGGTGAAGTCCAGCTCCTGTAGGAGTCCGAACGAAGTTTACCTGTAAGTGAAGTCGTGGGCAGAGCCCGACTCCCATAGGAGTCCGGGCGAAGTCCGCGTGCAGCCAGAGTTGGGAACGAGGTCCGGCTCCCACAGGAGTCTGGGCGGAGTCTTCCCGCAGCTGGAGCTGGAGACGAGATCTGGCTCCCGTAGGAGCCCAGACGAAGTCTACCTGCAATCAAAGTCAGGGGCGAAGTCCGGCTCCCTTAGGAGTCCGGATGAAGTTTACCAGCAATCGAGGTCGAGGACGGAGCCCGACTCCCGTAGGAGTATGGGCGAAGCCTTTCCGCAGTCGAGGTCGGAGACGAGATCCAGCTCCCGTAGGAGTCGGGTGAAATCTGGTAGTTGTAGGAATTTACCATCGGAGAAGTTCAGCCGTTGACGAAGTCCGGGGTAGTTCGGATTGGAGTTGAACCTGGCTGGAAGAAGTCTGGAAGGGATTCAGGAACAGCTGATAGTCGTAGAAAGTCGGCTGGCGTGGAGCTTAGTGAGCACTTGGGGCGGCTTAATAGATAACTGGGGAAACTCATGTTGAAGGAGCTCGGGTGGTGCAGTGGGAGTTCGTCCGTCGGGGAATTCAGTCAGCACTGTGAGAATCCGTCTTTGGAGAAGTCCGAGAGATACCATCTGCGGTCGAAAGCCGGAGGAGTCTGGGAGGGTCAATCCTGTTAGAACTTCGGCTGAGGGTATTTTATACCCAACACATATATTAGTGACTTATGATCGTGAAACAGTTTCAGATCTAAATCTAATATTATATATCGTATATATCTTAAATTACAGATCTAAAATAAGAATTACACATATAAAATATATATAAAATCAGATCTAAAATAATATTTAAAATATCTTTAAAATATTTTTCAAAAAATTGATTCGTATCAAACTAAAATAACCTTTTCAATATAGGGGGTAAACCCTATATCAGGATAACCTGATACCAATCTGATGTAAATTTTTAATTATTCTAATTACAGATCTTAAATAAATAAAGACATATCAATACATCTATTTTTATATCTAAAAGATTGATCCCAATGTTTCAAAAATAGTTTTTAAATTGATTAATCTTGTGCTAGAGCAACTATTTCAGTATACAGAGTTAACCCTGTAGCAGGACAATGTTATACTAACACAAGATCAATTTTAAACCATTCAAACTTTTAGATCTAAACCAAAAATTAGATTATACATGTTACCACTATTAAAAAATTAGGTAGGGTTGCATGCATAAATTTCAAATTTTTTTTAAAGTAACAGCAGAAATGATCTAGGTTGAACCCTTTAACCCTACATGCAATAGATCTAATCTATATCTACCCAAGCTCTAGATTAAAGATATATATAATCTAAAAATTAAAATAAAAAAATTGAGATCGAATCTCAATATCTTTCATGGATTGAAATATACTACAATCAATGATCCTGATCTGAAGGTTCTTGAACCGTACACGTGTCCGACCTCATATGTATCCATTGGAATCAATCTTGAACTTTTCTTCTCGTTAGAGATCTATCTTCTCCAAGATGAATCTCAGCCTTTTGGATCTTTAATCAACTCTTGATCTTTGACCGCGATCTCAATGCTTGAACTGCAATCTTTCTCCTTGTTTCTCGCTTTAGAACAAATCACCCCCAACTCAGGCTTGTGAGAAGATGGGATGCTCAACTCTTGGGTGTTGGAAAGAGAGGAGGAAGAGGAGATGGAGAGAGGATGGAGATTTCAATTCACAATTCAATTAATTTTAAAATCCTAAGAAACATCTCTTATATAGATCTTTTTTTGATTGCAAATCATTCTTCAATTAATCTAAAAAGGCTAGTCATTATCTCATAAAGATTTTTATCTTTTAATCTAATTATTCTCAAAAAAAATAGACCTAATTGGAAAGGTCCTCACATCTTTTGGCAAGTAGATGGGACATCCCACTCAAAATAGGTAAGTTGAGTGGGTGCCCTCATCAAAAAGGGGCAAGTAGTTTTTGGCGCCCCTCTAGTGTTTTTGCACATAAGAGAGGGGGTGTAGCCCCTGTCTCTCTCTCCTTCCTTGCCAAGGCAAAAAAGGGGGTGGGGCCCTCTCTCTTTCTCATGCCCACTCCAAGGGCTTTGCACCTCTTGGACTTTCCAAAAAGAGAGGCATGCACCTCCTCTCTACTTTCAATTATTTTATGTCACATAAGAAAATAACAAGGAAGAAAATAAGGAGATTAGTTTACCAACTAATTATCTTGATCTAATTCTTTTGGGCCCTCAAATAGGTGTCCCACTAAATCCAAATCAAAATGGATCTAGTTAAGGTTTAAGGCTATAGACTTGATCTAATCCTTATCTAATAAGAAATTCAAGTCCAAGAAGAATTGAATTTAACCATGTGCTAGTATGGTTCTCTTAAACCCAATAAGATTTCAATAAATCCTAATCCAATTAGAACTTTATAAGTCTAGTTGGTTAATTCAAGATTAAATCCCTTAATGTATGATCCTATAGGTTCCATTTCATTTGGTAGTGAGATATATTACGATCTCCATCATAATATCATCGAAACTTCTTTTGATGGATTGGAACAATTCTAACTCTATACTTCGAGGATCATCAATCATCAAAATGATGCCCAATGAGTCCCATAACCTACCAATGACATCTAACAGTATATAGTGGCAACATAGTAGATGAAAGTATGAACCCCTAGATGCAGTTATTGTATGATTCAGTCCTTCAATTATGAGTTCCGACTTAATAGAGGCCATGGAGAATTCATCAGACCCCATTATCAGTCATATGCTAGATTGACTCCACTCAAGTTCACTTGTGAATCCCATGAAAATCTTTTTCAGTTTCACACTTACTTTGGTCAAAGATTTTCTGAACTCAGTCTCGCAAATCGTATAGGACTTCTCCTTTTCTATCAAGATTGATAGATTTCATCAGATGCATTCTACTCCTAACAACAAATCTGAATCTATTGTAGTGAATATACACAGCAAGAATTCGAATGGCTAGAGATCAAGAAAATGTATAGTCAAACTTAGTAGTCTCACTGCGAATAGTCGATGACACCGTAGGTCAAAAGACCACTTATACCATTGCAGCATCAAGACAACTACTGATGAGTGAGTAAATATCCAAGTAGTTTTTCATGTTGGTCACCCTTAGTGTAAGTTATTCTCTAATAACCATCTGTACTCTCACCCCAGTATCCCTATACTATAGATCTGAGACTCATTTATCCAGAAGAGAGTGTTCCGTGCATCAATCTTTAAATAGATTGATCACTGTCCTTCGTGATAATCTTTTAATCGGGAGTATTTAAAAATTAACCACTAATTAATGTATGTCTCAAATTCTCAACACCTTAAGAATATATCAAATTATCTTTGTTAATTTCTAGGATAAATCATGAACAAATAAATATGATTAGAAATAAAAATATTCTTTATTAATAATAAAAGTATTACAAACACAAAGTTAAGCTCTGAAATTATAAAATATGTCAGCTAAGATTGGCTTCTAGAGCACTCATCTAACAATTGGGCCATGCTATACTGATGAGTGGACAACTATTATCCAATGCTTCTCAAGAATGTTATAGTGATTGGTCTTTAAGTCATGTAACCTCACCGTGCTTGATTATTAGTCCAATCTTTAGTTAAGTCTGACCGACCATCCAATGCATAGGTAAAGCCATCATTAGGTCCCTCATCATGCCCGATTATTGGGCCCAACCTCATCATTACCTAGCAACATCTCATGCTAATAGGGTGGTTGCATCTTTTCGGTGTAACTGAATCACTATAACAGCCAAGAACAATCAACATCAGTAGGATGCCTGCACTCCTACAATGGTGGAAGACCTAGGACTTAATATTTGTGTGAAGATTTTAATTTAACTCTCATCTAATTAGTCATCATATGACTAGTCTTATTGGTATGGGCTAAACCGAACCACCAAGTAACCTGATTCAAGACACAATCTACAAAGTTGGCCAGATAAGAGAAGACGAGTGGGAGGCTTCCTCTTGACAATTCAAAGCTCCCAATTAAGTAACCACCATCTAGCACTTATCTTAGACATCAATTGGTCAATTAGTTCTAAATAGGTTAGCTTAAGTGATTGAGATTCGAGCCACTGAGCCAAATTAGATCTTTGGATCAATGGATTAAATAAATAAATTTCAATTGACCTGACTAACTATAACTATTGATTTGATCGTGAGCACTCTTGACCTAATCCTAATCAACTCTTGAATAGATTCGATCAACCACTCAAATCGATTGGATTACGTTAAGTTCAAATCAATTACCCTAGGTGTAATCAAATTACTTGACCTAATTTGATTTAGCCATGTCCAATTGTTAATCCAATTAACATAAAATTCATATCTTAATTCCAAATTTTAGATCTAAATTATTTGAATAAATTAACATATTATAATCTCAAAATAATTTTTAGATTTTATCTCTAAATTTTAAAATTCAGATCTAAACATGTTATGGTATCGAAGCTAGTTTTCAATTTTCAGATCTATGAAATAATTTCAGATCTAAGTCACTACTCATATATCTCATATATGATAAATAATCAAATTTAAAAATAAATTTTTAGATCTAAATTAATAACCACATATCTCATACATGATTTAAAATCAGATATAAAATCATTCTACATTGATATAGGACAACTTTTTTAATATAAGGGGTAAAACTTATACCATGATAACATTGTTTCATATCAATGTCGAACAAATCATGATATATCAAAACTAAAATTATTCATATATTTCATGCATGAATAAAAGTTAGATCAAAAACTTTTAAAGATACTTTTCAAAACATCCAACATCGATATAAGACAACCTTTGCAACATTCAGGATAAACTTTATGCCAGGACAACCTCATATCATATCGATGTCAGATCTATATTAGATTAATTTCATATCTGATTTAGAAATCAGATCTCATCTTATTCTCATGCATATGAACCCATAGTTCTGATAGCACTGTTAGATTTTAGGTATTTTGTATGTAGATTTCAAAATAATTTTAAATTTAAATAGTGAAAGACAAGATTAAATCATATTTAATCCTACGTATGTATTGATCTAAGTCAAATATCTATAGATCTAGTTTATATGATGATAAATAAGACATAAAATATCTAATTTTAGAGAATAAAAATAATTTTGTAATCAAATCACATACCTGAAATGCTGAACTCTTTCTTCAGATCTCAATCTGAGGATGTCTTCAGATTTGATGTAGCCGCACATACGTTCGGTTTCTACAGATATCCATATAAGATCTGATCTGCTCAGAGGCTCTTTGATCTCTCTGGGGTGCTAGCTTCCTTGTAGAGATTGATTTCTTGATGATTGATTAGGATCTTCTTCAATCTCTAAGACTCTCTCAAAGAAGAAGAAAACTAGGAGGAAGAAGATTAGGAAAAAGAAACTATGAGAACCCTTTCTCCCTTTTTTCTTCTCTCTTCTCTCTATGAGAAGGTTCACACCAAAGAAAATTCAGCTGATGCACTAACAAAGGAACTTCTATGAGACAGCTTTCACAAATGTATGGCACTGATGGGATTGATGGATAGGATGGAGTTTGTTGAGGTCTTGGGGCACCAAGATAGAGATTGTAAGACTTGGTGTGGTGCTCCCATAGCTTAGGAGATCCGGAAAAAGGCCAAGATCCAAAATTCATGAGACGTTCATGGGGGTTCTAAGGCTAGTTTGAGCCTTAGGGTGAAAGACTATCAGCCTTCACAGTTTTAAGATCCAGGAGATTTGAGCCTTGAGGGCCTAACTATTATATTCTAGTCATGCAACAGAATGTAATTTTCAAAAAAAAATTCACATGCCTTCAACTATTGAAAATAAGTTTTAACACTTAAAACATGCAAATCGAAACACAAACCCTAGGACTATCTTGTTGATTACAATCAAATAAATCAAACGTGCATCTAGGGTAGAATTTATATGTTCCTGAAGATGAGGATCTGGTGAACAATGTTCTCCATAAGATATCAAAATAGATATCCTCCAACGATGATCCATATGGGACAGATTAGAGTCCTTCCTAATTTATTGTAGTGCTGCAGCCATCTTCATAAGTGCACTACAGGAATCCTTCTCAAGGATTGGATTGCACCACCACCCGAATGCCTTCAATCCTCCACAAAAGCTATACTATAGATCCTTTTTCAAAAGATCTCACCACACAAATCATATTCAGATATCCAATATTTGAATAATCAAAACCCTAGGACAAGCAACAATTGCTTTCTATATTTCCTCTTGACTTTCTTTCTATTTTTCTCTCCCTTTTTCTTATATTTTTTTAAAAAGATTTTTGCTGCCATTTTTCCTTACAACCTCACAACACCTAAAATCCCTTAAAATTGGCTACCATATCACATATGGAGTGTCCCTTAAATAAAGAATGAAGGAGCACCTCATACAACCCCAAGGGGTGAAAACTCTTGGCATTCTTCCTTTCTCACGTGATGAATTAATTCACTGAGGAAGTTAGTTAGGTGTGGAAGTGATTAATAAGCAGAAGGACTCTTTTTTTCTGCATTAGGAAACCAAGGTGCCATCAGATGGCGCATCCACATGGAAATAGTATGGAAAACAATGAAGTGGTAGGGAGAAATGAGAGACTTGCATTAGAACGACTCTTCCTTCTTAATTGCACACTTAAATGAGGCGTCTATAAATAAATGGCATGGAAGAGCCTTCACATAGAAGGACTCCTCCTCTTCTACACCCACAAATTTCAAGAGCCATAACATGGCACATCCCACTAAAATATGGTGGAATAAGTGGCAAGGAGATAAACAAGAGTACCCTAGAAGGACTCTTCCTTATGGGCACCATTTATTATAGATGACATCTTTATTTTTGCATGTGGTGGCATGGAGGAAAATTCAGATAACATGAAACACTTTCATGTTTAAATAAGTTAAGCCATCTCATGTCTTAAGGTTTGAACCTAATCACCCAATTGAAAACTTGGGTTAATTCATGTGCTAGCAATTTAATTATTCCATAGAATTTATAATAAATCTAATTAGATTAGATCAAGATCAAATTTCTAATATATGTGATCCATTGGATTCCATATCTAGCCAGCAGTAGACTCAGACTCATGACATAAATCAATCCAATTAGAATAGGTCAGTCTAAATGCATCAATTAATCAGAATACTTTCTAATTCATTTCAGAATTAAATTTTTTTAATTTTTGTGAGTCCACGAGTGAAGATTGATGTCTAGCAAGATGTCATGACTATCTAAAAGATATAAAATTTGATGAAAAAATTAAAATGATCCTTTCATGGTGAGTTACCATGTAATTCAATTCTTCGATTACACAACATCTCGACAAGTCATAGGCATGGAATCATGTCAAGCCCAAATACCTATCTATATATATCTCAATCTAATGATGATGACTCGATTGATGAACTAGTAGAAACTCTTTCTACTCCCTACTTTAGCCAGAGGCTCTCTGAGTCATCACCCTATGAGATCACATAAGATGTTCTCTCCCCTTACAAGGAGTGATTGATTTCTTGTTGACCACTCATAATCTTTATGCACACTTTATCATACCCAGAACATCCCACATATGTCTCAAAAAGTTATGCTGGAGAATGAATCAAAGTAGGGATCCATATACATAAGATAATTGTGATCTCAAATCTAAGGATCACTTGCACCATTCCCACTGAATAACCATCTTTTGACATGCTGTAAGGCTCCATCAGATGTTCTCTCTGCGGATCAATTCAGTGAACTCATTCTTCAATGAGCACCTACATCCTTGTATTAGTATCTCACATAAGTGATTGTGAGATCAATCATCTTCTCCATCGAGCATATATAGAATGTATCAGTCTTATTGGTATCATCAATCTCCGACTCGATGATCTTATGACTAAAAATATTTTAGACTAGAGCTATCAAGATTTTAGATCTCACTGGTATAATCTCATCATGACTCTAAAATCATTATCCTAATCTATGGGATTTATCATAATCATAAATAAAATATGATACAGCAAATAATAAAATATAATGCCTCATATATAAAATAACCAATATTATGTATATGAGTAGGAAGATTATACAAAATAATCCCATCGCATCATCCATGCTATTAGTTTGTAGTGCATTATTCTTTCAATCTTTCACTTACATTAAAGCCAATCATCCCTGTACCTGATGTCTATGTGATACATGCAATATTATGACATAAGAAGTATTAAAATATTTAATAATTAATCCCTATTTATGTAGAGTTTGATACTTTTTATTTTTTAGTTCAAAAAATTTGTCACGAGAATCAATTATGCAATTAAAAGCAGATGAAGTCATAAATTTGAAGCTTCTTATTTTTTAAGATAGTCCATAACTTATGTACCCTTAAAGATTAATTTGAATTGGATTCAAGTCTAAAGAAAATAACTAGAAGATTTGGGCCCAAGTAAGCAACGCCCACATGCCATCTGCCAAAGACAAGGGGGACACATGTGGCATTTGGAAGAAAAGAAGAGGATATGTGTGGCATGAAATGGCTCTGATATGGGCATTTAAGAGGAGGGCCCATGTTGGCTTTTAAAAAAAATTCAAAGAGGAAAAGGGTGGTGGCATGGTGCGGCTTGAAGCTAGAAACCAGGGATTTAAATACGCTGGGCCAGGGTGCATTTAATGTATCAGGAAGAATAAAGAGGGTGGCTGGATTTCAACCATGTGGAAACAGAGATTCAAATAAACGAGCGACTGACATGGCCTGAGGTTAATCATGCGGATTCAAATTCATGCGGCTGGGATGCGGGTCCACGAAAAAAATCATGGTGGCTGGTCGAAGAAAGAAAGTTTCATGCGGGAGCCGACGAGCGATCAAGATGCGGACGTAGATATACGACAGGGATATACGACAGAATAAAAAAATATAATAATAAAAAATTATTTTTTTAATCCTATATCAAAAATAAAAAAAAAATTTCCTACTTACATCTATAAATAAAGCTCTATACTTCTCTATTAAAAATATCTCTTCTCACCTCCTAACCTCAAACCTCTTGTTCTTATTTTTTTCATCCTTTCAACACACGAGAAGAAGAGTCAGATAGAAGGAGATCAGCCCAAAGCCAGATTCTATGGGATTAGATTATTAAGAATTTTTTTTCTTATTTTTTTTTATTCCAACTCTAAACCCTGTGAATGGCTTAGAAGTAAATAATTTTTGTATCAGAGATTTTCTTTCTGTAATAAAAATTAGTTCTTCTTTCTTTAATTTAATTTCTGTAATTTTTAATTTCAGCATTAGGATAGTTTAAATTTTTATATTTATTTTTTTATAATTTTTTAATTTTTATAATTTTAAATTTCTATAATTAGCATAATTTTTTTATTTAATCTTAGAGCTTTAGATTAAATTATGTCCAGCTAAACAACCACCATAGGATTTACAATGAAGTTAGACCATGATTAGAAGCTTTTTTCTTTTGAATTTTTATTTTTTAGAGTTCTTCCTCCTCCATTCTTCTTGCCAAGAGACTTGATGGGCTATAGTTGAGTTAGAATCCCTTCATAGTTCATGCTTAATTCGGTACGAGAAGGATAATGGGTAGAAGGCTCACAAGTGTTTTAAACTCCTTTCTTCATCTTTTTTGTCGAAAACTTTGATAGATTATAGTTGGTTTAGAGCCCCTTCATAGTCCATACTTGAGTAATACAAGAGAAGTGGTTGAAAGAAAAAATTTATTAATTAGGATGAAAGCGAAATACTTGATGGATCATAGTTAAGTTAAATCTCTTCATGGTCCATGCTTATTCATACTTTACACCTTAGTCAAGAGATATCATAAAAGAAACCATAAAAAGGCTATCTAATTCATTGATCTAGTGGATTCAAAGGCCTTAGATCTTTTAGATTATTTATTTTTATATTTAATTATTTTGCTACGGTAATAGTTAGTAAACAAACAATCTCTTCTCTTTTTCTTTAAAGCTCGCTTGAAAAAGTATTTAAATGCAACTTAAAAACATAATTTCTCATGAGATCGATCCGTACTTACTGAATGTGCTACATTACACACTGTGTGTTTGCAGTATAATTTAAGACACATCAAGTTTTTGGCACCATTGTCGGGATCATACTGCTACTATGATTAGGCTTAGTGAATAGGTCCATAATGCAGTTTATTATATCAACTCACTCTATAATCACATCATGAATGAGATGGAGGCACCTTAGGATGTGCGTGGGTTTCTAGTGAGACCACACCCAACTCAGTGATGAGCCCTTTCATCATACGACTTTCCTTAGCAATCTTCACTTGCAGTAATATACTGAATCAACTATAGTTTACTGTTTGAAACTCTTTCAATTCACTGCTTCTCTAGTACTTCTCAAATACTTAAGAATGCTTTTCATAATTTTTTAATGATCTTTTTCTGAATCTACCTGAAAACTAATGCACAAAGCATAAGCCACATCAGGCTTGGTACATAACATACATGGGTAAGTAAACACTTTTACATCCATCTATGTTGAACCTCTTCAACATGATATTAATGTACCTAAACTAAGACAAGCCTAACATCCACTTATATCTACCTCTATAGATACCAAGTATATCGTGTGCTTCTCCCAAGTGTTTCAAGGAAAAAGGTATTGATCGATTGCAACATCGGGATATCAATCCCAATATACAGTATATCATCTATATATAAACTAAGAAGACAGTGGCACTCCCACTAGTCTTCTTATATATACATGGTTCATTCATATTTTAATAAAGTCAGATGATTTGACTATCTTATTAAAATAGATGTTCCAACTCCTCGATGCCTGTTTTAATCTATAAATGAATTTGCCCTCCCACTAGAGACAAACTTTCTAAATGGTATGTAGCTATAGCAAGCAACATCCGAGTGGACATTCCTATTAGTAACCTATTGGGTCACACCCACAGGTACTTCAACCAAAGTCCATACTTGGTTGATATACTGGGAGTCCATCTTAGATTTCATGGCTTCAAGCCATCTGTAAGAGTCCCTACTCATGACTGCTTCCGAATATGTCATAGGATCATTATTCTCAATAATATGTAGTGTGTTGTCATTCTTAATGACAAACCCATATCAAAGTAGTACATTACTCTAATTGACCTTCGAAGAAGAGGTGTGTGTCATGGTTGTGCATCAAAAGAGGACATATCTAGTCAAAGATCAACTTGTGGACTCTCCACAGGTTATGGGGGGATAGTATGTAGGTCTTGAACTTTTCAAGTTTAATTATCCTTCCACTGTTCCTTTCTTGGATAAACATTTTTTCAAAAAGTGACATACCTACTGATGAATACCTTTTGTCTAGTAGGATGATAGAAGTAGTATCACATACTACTTTAGGATAATCTACAAACCTATACTTATCTACTCTAGCATGAAACTTATGTACATCAACTCTTTTCACATGAGCTGGGCAACCTGCCTTTTTTTTTTTCATATCTCATATGGAGTGCTAGTAACATATTTTGATGGTACCTTATTCAAAACATATGCAATAATTTCTAGGACATGTCCCTAGAATAAGATTAAAAGATCTGCGAAGCATATGATGGACCATACCATATCTCATATGGGGTATCCATCCCTGACTTGAGTTGTTATTAGCCTTTATATATCCATATGTATGAGGCCTAACAACTTGCTCACCTTTTTTCATGTCCATTAAATGAAAATCTTGATCATTTTATCCATGAGATAAGAATTATAAATTTTATATGATTCAAAATCATACAGATCAAAGAACTCTTCTTTGTATTACTTGTTGATCCTTGACTCACTAAAATGGCCAAGTTGGCAATGCCAGAAATATGTGACATTCACATTTTCTTTTCTTCTTTTTCTCATCAACATGAAGAACAATATCATTGAGTGATAGAAATATGAGATCATTATTATAAAATTTATAGCCACAAAATTTACCAGAAGGAGAGTAACCTTTGTCTTTTACATTAATTTCAAAATCATGTTACAATAACAAAAGAATTAAAATAATATTTTTGATAAATTTAAGCATATAATAATAGTCTATTACTTTCAAAATCTTGCCAGAAGGTAACATATATAAATAGGTTCCTTCAGCTTTAGCCAGGATGGACTCTCCATTAGTGCTAAACGACATGAAGTTATCTTTTTTCAGCTTTATAGTTCCTGCAATAATTTACATAAGTGAGTCACCTTTTTTCAGCTTTATAGTCCCTGCAATAATTTACATAAGTGGGACCTACAGATGGTATCTAATACTCAAAAATCTAAAGCTGAAGCACTCAATGATAAATTAGTCTGTATCATATACAAACCATTAGCATATACAACTTTTGCATCCTGCTTCTACTTCACACTTGCAAGAAACTCTTGCAATTTCCTTTCCATTACCCATCATTGCTATAATGAAAATAGGCACCTATGGTGGAGACATTCTTTGCCTTGTTTTTCTAGATGATGCTAAAGAAGAAATCTAAGAGAGTTAGCAGAATCAAATCCTAAATTAACTCACCATCCATGATAAGAATCTAACTGACCAAATTGCATAATTAAGTCGATCAGGATACATTTGACAGCCATACTGTCATCCCGCCATATCTCATATATGGTTTTTTCTTCTTTTAAGCATCATCCCCGATTGAATCGGGATTAAGAGCATAGGAGACTATCTCCTAAGTGAGAACTATTCTCAGATTTCTCAACTAGTCTATGTGGCTCGATCAATTTAAAAGGTACTATGCAGTGATAGTGAAGATGCAAATGTATATATATATGAATAAAAATATAGAAGGACTATTCATGATGACATGCATAATTTAGATGAGATCTTTCATCTAATCGTGTCTCCCACTTATTTGACAAATTTCATAGCCCTGTAGTATGAAAAATGAGAAATCCTCTCGTCAAGTTTCTAAGTGGGGTTGATATCTCAATTTCTCATAAAAAGCTTTATAGATAGAACAACAAACTTCTATGAGTTCAAAGATAAGTAACTCTTACCAATTATATCTCATACAATTTTTAACATAATTTTTGTATCTAAATATTTGTAGCCTTATGTATAGCACAACAAACTACAGTGTTTTAGTTAAGTCTTATCCTTCATTCCCATATGGTCATATCTGAATAATACTATCCTTATGGATAGCACAACAAGGCAATAGTATCCAAGTATGCCATAAGCACCACTAAGTCAACATCACATCAAGCCTTATAATAAGCCTTGTAGATAGCATAATAAATTTATTATAGTTTTTGACATACTCTATTGACTTAGCATGAGCTAAATATACCATAAGCATCATTATGCACTAAGACAGTATCATGTCAGTCTCCATAGCAAGCCTTGTGGTTATACAACAAATTTACTATGGTTCTTGACATAATATTGGCTTAGTATAAAGGAAGGCATGGGTAGTATTTTTAACACTTCACCATTATGATTTAATATTTTCTAAATGAGGACTTAGGTCTCAAGCATATCCAAATAAATCCATCATATGCAATTCATATTTAATTTTAACTACCAGCATATAAAAGCAAATAAAAGAAATCGGATGGTTATAGACTTTTCTAATGTAATCTATCTGAGGTACTAGATGGATTATGAGTCTAATCCTAGGTGCATCATAGACTGAACCATCTCATGGTCGATCTACATGCATCTCTATTCTCTAATCACCTGGTAGTCCTATCTTCATCTCTATGATGGCTTCTACGAATGCTCCATCTTTATCTAAAAATAGAAAGAAATAATTTTTATCTATTTTTAAATAAAATTTTTTATCTTTAATTTTACATCAATATATAAAAGTCCCAATCAGTAGTTGAAAATATTACAAAAGAAGGATCAGTAAGGTACAGCTAAAAATATAATGCATCAAGGGCATCCAACCCCTATTACAACTATTGTAAATACATCTATACAATCAGCCAATACAGAAATATTCATACATACATCCATCACATGGGTGTATCAAGTCTATAATCATAAATCATGTATTTTATAATAATTATATAAAGCATGAAAATAAACTACCCATGATATTTTACTTGTGATATCATTCATGATAATATCATTTAAAATATTTAATTCATGGGCGCAGGACCCATCTAGCATTTTTTATTCGGATTCAACTCTTGATCCAATTTTAATTTTGAGTTAACCATATATCACCCTCTTGAGATAAGTTAATCATTTCTTAAACAAATCTTAATCAAATTAGGTTTACTAAGATTCGATCGACTATGACTCAAGTCCTAATCAAATTAGGTCAATGACAATTAGATCAAATTTAATTAAATACTATTTCTAATCTAATTAGAACTATGAATCTAATTTGATCTACAATCATAAACCCTAACCTGATTGGATCAACGAATTGTAGTCAACATCAAATCCATCAATCAAAAACCCCTAATTCATCTTCCATGATACAATTTTTTTAGCCCCACATATGCCTAGGACAAGAACCATGATGGAAGACCCACCATGATGAATGCCCAATCTATGACAACCAGCCCTTGGGTCTAGGGTGAATGCATCATATGCAACAACCCCATGTCTTGCCAATGTACATCACATATAGCATTTCAAGGTTCCGCACATTGCATGCACAAGACTTACAATTCTATGAATAAAATAGATCGCAAGATCTATCCTAAACTTGTCACACAAGTCTAAAGGTCATGGAATTTCATACCAAGGTTTGATCATGGACTAATAGCTTTTCTTCTTAACCAAAGATGCATCAAACCAACAATTAAACACCAGTCAGAAAATCTGATTTTGACATAACATGAATTTGATCCAATCAATATCACAACAACAACATGATGTTTGATTGAATCAATCAAGGATGGCTCTCATACCGCTGCTAGATTCTGATCACATAGTGGAATGTGATTTTTTAAAAAAATTCACATGCATTCAACTATTGAAAACAAGTTTTAACACTTAAAACATGCAAATCGGAATGCAAACCATAGGACTACCTTGTTTATTACAATCAAACAAATCAAGCATGCATCTAAGGTAGAATTTATACCTTTCTGAAGATGAGGATCCGATGAACAATGATCTCCATAAGACACCAAAATAAATATCCTCCAATGGTGATCCATACAGGACAGATTAGGATCCTTCCTAATTTGATATAATATTGCAGCCATCTTCACAAGTGCACTGTTGGATTTTTTTTCAAGGATCAGATTGCATCACCACCTGAATGCCTTCAATACTCCATAAAAATCACACCATATATCTTTTCTCAAAAGATCTCACCACACAAACCATATTCAGATATCCAACACATGAATAATCTGAATCCTAGGATAAGCAACAATTGCTTTCCATATTCCCTCTTGACTTTCTTTCTATTTTTCTCTCCCTTTTTCTTATCTTTTTTTTTTTCAAATTTTTGTAGTCATTTTTTCTTACAACCTCACACCATATCACATATAGAGTGCCCCTTAAATTAGGAATGAAGGGGTGCCTCATACAACCACAAGGGGCGCCAACTCTTGGCATTCTTCCTTTCTTACATGATGAATTAATTCACCAATGAAGTTAGTTAGGTGTGGAAATGATTAATAAGTAGAAGGACTCTTCCTTTCCCTATTAGAAAACCAAGGCACCATCAGATGGTGCGTCCACAAGGAAATAGCATGGAAAACAATGAGGTGGCAGAGAGAAATAAGAGACTTGCATTAGAAGGACTCTTCCTTCTTAATTGCACACACTTAAATGAGGCATCCATAAATAAATGGTGTAGAAGAGCATTCACATAGAAGGACTCCTCTTCTACACCCACAAATTCCAAGAGCCATCACATGGCATGTCCCATTAAAATACGATGGAATAAGTGGCAGGGATATAAAGAGGAGTAATCCAAAAAGACTCTTCCTTCTGGGCACCATTTATTGTGGACGACATCTTTATTTTTGCATGTGGCTGCATGTAAGAAAACCAGATAACATGAAACTCTTTCATGTTTAAATAAGTTAAGCCATCTCATGTCTTAAGTTTTGAACTTAATCCTATTCGGTTAAGGCTTCAGATTTAGGGTTAGCTCAAACAACTTTGAACTAAATTCAATTGGGAACTTGGGTTAATTTATGTGCTAGTAATTTAATTAACCCATAAGATTTATAATAAATTTAATTAGATTAGATCAAGATCAAATCTTTAATGTGTGTGATCTATTGAGTTCCATATCTAGTCAGCAGTGGACTCAGACTCATGATCTAAATCAATTAGATTAGATTATGTCAGTCTAAATACATCAATTAATCAGAATACTTTTTAATTAATTTTTAAATTAATTTTTTTTTAATTTTTATGAGTTTACAAGTCAAGATTGATATCTAGCAATATATTATGACTATTTAAAAGATATAAAATTTGATAAAAATACTAAAATTATCCTTTCATGGTGAGTTATTGTGCAATTCAATCTTTCGATCACGCAACATCCCAAACAGACCATAGATATGGAATCATGTCAAACTCAAATACCTATCTATATATCTCTCGATCTGATGATGATGACTCAATTGACGAACTAGTAGAAACTCTTTCTACTGTTCATCCCTGCTCTGGTCAAAGACTTTCTGAGTCATCGTCCTATGAGACCACATAGGATATTTTTTCTTCTCATAAGGAGTGATTGATTCCTTATTGACCACTCACAACCTCTATACATACTTCACCATACCCAGAATATCTCACACATATCTCAAAGAGTCATGCTAGAGAATGAATTAAAGTAAGGATCTATATATACAAGGTACCATGATGATCTCAGGTCTAAGGATCACTTGCACCACTCCCACTAGAGAATCATCTTTTGACATACTGTAAGGCTCCATCAGATATTCTTCCTGTGGATCAATTCAATGAACTCATTCTCTAATGGGTACCTACATCCTTGTATTAGTGTCACCATATAAGTGATTGTGAGATCAATCATCCTCTCCATCGAGTATACATAGGATGTACCAGTCTTACCAATATCATCGATCTCTGACTCGATGATCTTACAACTGAAAATATTTTAGACTGGGGTTATCAAGATTTTAGATCTCACTGGCATGATCTCATCATGGCCCTAAAATGATTATCCTAATCTATGGAGTTCATCATAATCATGAATAAAATATAATACAGTAAATGACGAAACATAATACCTCATATATAAAATAACTAATATCATAATATCATACACATGAGTAAAAAGATTATACAGAATAGTCCCATCGCATCATTCATGCGATTGGCTTGTAGGGCCCTATTCTTTCACTAACTTATTTTAGGCTAGGTTTGATTCCAAAGGAGGTGAAATTGGGTCAAGTCATGAGTGTACATGGGTTTGGGTGAGTGCAATCTTATATTGGGTTAGCCATGAAAGTTTTTGGATTAGGTCATATTGACTCTGTATAAATATACATTGTATTAGGTTCTGATTAAGCCAATTAATATAAGATCATTTTCTCCCTCACTTTCTCTCTCCTCATCTCTCTATCTCTCTGGTTGCTACCCTCCTTTGGTGTGAAAACCCTAGCCACCATCTAGGGCTAAAGGAGGATGCCCAAGCCTTAGCTAGCTACCCCCATCATCTTCTCCTAGTTCGAATAGGAGAAGGTCCTTACTGCCCACAACCTAATATCCCTGGTTATTCTAGGACTTTGGGATGCCTAAACCATCATAATAGTTGTTGTTCCTGATCTCCTTGCCCCTCTAGAAGTTGAGATTGGTATCCCTAAGCAATCCTAAAAGGATTAGGAAGAAGAACAAGGGAAGTTATAAGAAGACTGGTGTCCAGAATTTTCTGCAGCAACACTCTTGTATTTCAATGCCTCCATAGCCCTTGTTACTGGTTCCAAGATCGCTACGCTCTAAGGGAAGATCACAGAAGATCACAACATTATAGCCTTGTAATAGTAGTTATGACTGTTGGTGATACCTTCTATAATGACTACAATACCTAGTAATTTGGTATGGGCATATCCGTACTAATCCCTTTTCCATTTGCACCTTGAAACCACATGATATGCCAATTTTCACCATATGTGTTGCCGCTGAAATTTGAGACTCAGTTGGAAAGGCTACAGCAGTGGCATATCCTTTCAAAAGAAAAGCATGTAAAGTAAGTCTTAGTCGGAGTTGGCTCTGACGAGGACCCTTCGATGCTCCAGTCAGAAATCAAGAAAACTAGATAAGGAGTACAAAAAGAGATAATGTGCATGTACTTAGGGGTCTCTTGGAGGTTTTTTGTAGGTGAGGGCTAAAGAGCCATTTTGAACAAGTTATGTGATCGATTTAGATGTGATATGGTGAGATTTTCGATCGAAATTTTTGAGATCGGATGGTTACACCTGTCTTATCTGTTTCAGAGCCAAATAAGTGTCATGGGTGCTTTTGAATTTGAGGATGCACATTGGATCGGATCACCTTTTTTTATTGAGGCTTCGATGTGGTCCGTTGGAGGGGGTTGCTGAAGGGAAGAAGCGGCTGGAGCCTACTACGTTCAATGAGATAAGACCAGCAAGGATTGAAGTATACCTACGATTGAAGTCGAAGATCAGCCAGTTCAGATGTCCGATCGTATATAGAAATTGGACAAATGTCGAATGTCAACTTCCATAGAGACTGAGACAGGCTTGAGACCAAAGTCAAGATCGGCTAATCCTGGATGGTCTACTTAGGGGAATTACTAGGAGTCATGGATCATTAGAGGTCGAAGCTAGGATCGAGAGGTCCTAAGTTATGCACTGAATGACTTTAGATGGTTCTTTTATGATACAGGAGAAACACATATTCCTTCGAGACTGAACACTTCCATCCCTGACTGTACGTGACATCATCCTTGCATACCACATTACCTACCTTTCCACTAATCCACGTCTTCGATCTGGATGATAAATTTTCTCTCAATATATACCCCCTACTCTTGAGTTCGGTGCAAATGTAGGAAGTACTTGAGTTTTGATTTGCCGAAAACATGTTGTCCTTCTTATCAGAATGACACATGTGGTCCTTGGGTGGAGCGAACGGTCTTATCAATAAATAATCATGACCGAAAGGTGATTAGCGAAATTAAAAGTGGTATGGCTCATTTTTCACACAAATTATTAAAGGGCCAACTAACATCTTCTACACGCCAACAGAATCAAGCCAAGTATCAGTCATCAGACGATTGGGTAGGATTCGGTATCTAGATAGTTCTGATCTTCTATGCCTATGAAGGAAGGTTGTGCTTTCTGTCTTCTTCTTTCATGCTTCTAGACTCTTTCAGGCCTTTTCTTCTTCTCCTTTGGTTCTCTTTCCTGTTTTGAGAGCTTTTTCGATCACCGACGGCTCCTTTTGTCGGGAGAACGATCAAAGATGAAATATCCCAATGCAAATAAATAAAATAGTAGTATAGGGTGCGTCAGGTGTCAATTTCACAGGGTCAGAAGGTTAAGTAATAGCAAAACAATGATGAATAAAATAGAGAAAGATTTGTTTTAAAAATATCGATGATCAGAAAATTAACTAGTTGCAGGAAAATAATAATTTAACAAGATATCAGATAGGAAAAGGTCTTAGTTAGGAAAAGCTCAAGATTTCGATTTTATCTTTAACTATAATCTAACTATTTCTCTTTTAAAAATAATTAGATCAATTGATTAAAATTTTTTATATTCAGATTTGATCATAACCTATCTCACTCGAGTACGGATCGTATCTTCCGATCACGGCCCATCTCCGCAAAGCATAAGCTATTCAAACTTAAATCACAAGAAGAACAAATAAATAGATCTATGTGTTGGGTCTTAAAATAGCTTATTTCATATGAGTACGGACCATATCTCTCGATCACAATCTGTCTCAACGAACATATAAACTATTTAAAGATGAATAACATATAACATTAAGCACAATATTTTAAAAGCAAAACTAAAATTTATTCATTAAAATTCAGGGCTCAGAAGATTATCTAATTGTATGAAAAAAAAATACAAGATTAAAATTTAAAGAATCAATTTATTCCCCGAAGATTTGAGAAATAGAAAAAATAAAATGAAAATGAAAATACTAAATTAGTATCTCATCTCATAGCCTTCCTCTACAGAGCTTCCTCTTCTTCTGATTCTCGCACCTCTCCTTGACTGACTCTCTTTCTTATATACTGGAAGGGTGGAAGAAATGGGAACAACGTGGTTAAAAAATTTAAAAGATGGGTATTCTCGTTTGTCACACGGATCTTTATAAGAGTTATGATATAGTGAGAGATGTCCAAGAGTAAAGATATTGAGATCTTTTTATAGATATTAGGAGAAAAATATTTTTATATTTTTTTGATACGGGACTGTAAAAAAAGAGGATAGGTATTTGTTTTCTCTTAAAATTACCTCTTTTGTTCCATCGCCAGGCATCCGCGTACTGCATCCTTTCTGCATCGTACACGCGTGAAACTCTTCCGTATCGCTGCTTTGGGCCACTTACCGTGTTGCGCCCGCGTCTTTGACCACATCCCAGCATGCGTTCCAGCCTTCTTTCTATGTTCACGTTTGTGCACCACTTCATTTTACCAAAAAGAAACAAGCTTTCCTTTAAATGCTGCACGAATCCCTTCTGCGTTTGAAAGAACCCGCCTGTTTGAATCCCGCTCGCCTCGCGTCTACACCCGCCTGAACCCATGCCATGCTTGCGCCCATGCATCTGCTCATTTGAATCCTGCCTGCGCTTGGACCCGTGTGATCGCACCCACTCACCAAAGCCCAGCTGCAAGGCAACGTGCTTTCACGTTCGTGCGAAGGCGCCAGCATGCACGCGTCCCGCTCCATCAGGCATCAGCGCCCGCATCCATTCACGCGCACCCTCCATCCGCAGGCCCATGGGCCAAACAGTCCATTTGGCGCCTTTGATTTGCATTAGTTTGAACTTAGGCTAGGCCGTTTAATTTATGAATAATTCTGTAAAACAAAATAAAAAATATCAAATTCTACATAATAAAGAATAATTATCAGAAATTTTAATATTTTTTATGTTATTTTACTATATTTATCTCATCCCTCAACTTAAATTTTACTCGTCCTCGAGTAAAGGAAGAATCAGTAGTATGAACTGATTCATTTAGATGTGAAAATTTCTTCAGACAATTTTAAGATGAATTGATACCTTATCAGAGAATTAACAAGATATACCATCAGATTATTAATTCAATCTCCAGTAGAGGTTAAGTAAAGAACATAAAATTTTAGAGCTTTTTCTCGACCAACTCCCCATTTTATTCTTTAAATCCTTTAGTTTAATATGGGCCGGAGATATATTTTTTTTTTTATAGCCAATGCAATGTCTTAAGTCATCAAGCTTTTGTCTAACCCTTGTAGTGAGCTTTCGACCAATGACTCCTAAATCAGTTGATCTTGGGGCACTAGACGTAGAACACCCCTCGAACTTACTGACTCGAGTCAAACAGGCTACAAGTTAAGACTGACTGTATAACAGAATTTCTTCATATCTCTATTTTTTGATGTGAGACTCACGTTTGCTTAGATGGAAGGGCTCGATTACTCGATGAGATAATATTAAAAATTTATTTTTATTTAATTAAATATTTTGTATATATTAATATTTTTCACTCATACCCATGTAAAGTAGATTCTTTATTGATATAGGTTAGAAGAATGTTTTAGGATCATTCAAGAATTTGTTCTGTTCTAGACTTAACCATTTATTAGATTTTCTCAATAATTGAATTCTTGGTATTTCAGAAATTCTCTAGACTATTAATCAATTATTGATTAAATTGCTTGATTAACTTCAATCAAGATGAAATTAGGTACATAAGATTAATTATTATCAGACTCACTACATAATTAATTTATTTACTCTCCCCCCAACTTAATTAACTTTATTCTCAATGGAGGAAGAAAATAAAGGATGTAATAGATAAAAAAGAATATGAAAGAATACACCTGATTCGCTATGTTCTTAGTCCAGCAGGGGTCTTCAGATATCCTTGTGAGGGTATATTTAGCTCTCCCCCCAACTTAGTCGACATAGGCCTCACTGAAGCAACTGAAGTAAAACCTAAATAAAAAGAGAAATTAGAGTGTAAGGAGTTGAGTTGCCTTCTAGTAAGCACTAAGTTTAACATCTTCAGTCAGATTTTTATTAAGATTATGATTTTTATTAAGGCTATTCCTAAAAGGATTGGGTTACCTCCAACAAATGTTAAGTTTAACGTCTTCAACCAGACGTCTCACGATGCTTATCCTACTCCTCCCTGAATCTTAATGTGAGTCTATAATTCGCTATGTGATTTGGGGTCTTCCTCATAGTATTTCCTATGTGGGGCCATTGTGTGACTCATCCCCTTGACAACTAATAATTCTTCCTCTATAAGTAGATCTAGATCTGACTTAAATATTGGTTGGGGTTCTAAAGGACCTAGATCTATATACTTGAGGTGCTGAGGGAGTGTTTCAAAATGCCTCTTTGTTGCCTCCTCCTTTGTAGGCAAAGGTTCAACCAGTGTCATGAGGGGTTCAACTACTAATTTTGATCTTAGTTGAATGCAATGGTCATTAAGTGTGGATACCTCATTAATATTTTCAGCTTCAGGTATCTCCTCCAATTTTTCAGACCTGAATATTCTCAACTGGTCAAACTGGTCTTCTTGCTTAAGTTCTAGACCATTCTGGGCTCTAGGGTTAACCTCAAATTGGCTTGGTAATCTACCATCTTCTTGTTTACTATCCATTGTATCTACTTGGCCCAATTGTATTAAAAACTGGCTAGCGGTTTGCATGAAATTACTGAGAGTATTTGTTATGTCTGAGGTTAATTGTGCCAAGACTTCTAAACTTCTTTCTAATATGTGGACTCCTTCCTCAAGATCTAAATCTAGTTGATTGTTCAGTGCTTGGTTGGGCTTTAGGTAAGACTGATAAAAAATGTGGGCTCCTAATGTTGCATCTTGTGACCATGCAAAATTGGGATGATTTCTACATCCTGCATTATAGGTTGGTGCATAAGATTTATTCATATCTTTTTCATTGGCTGCACTCCTCTGTATGAACCCATTTTGGATTGGACTCATCAAAAAGGCACACTTCTCCACAACATGATCTAGTGTATCACATCCAGTGCACATGGGTGCTAGCACATGGTTTAATTGAGTATGTCTTTTGCATTCTAGGGCTTCAATCCTATTGGTCAAAGTTGCAATTCTAGCTTTTACAGGCTTCCATATATAAATGTATGCATCTTCAATTCCAATGAATTTAGGATGCATGTTAATCGATTGAGGTCTAATTGCAAAATTATTAGTTGGAAATCTAATTCTAGATGGTTGGACAAAACCAATCAGGTAACACGTCCTGCAAGATTTTAGGTTGTACAATGGAATCCATTTCTATCTTAATAACCTTATAATCTTGTAAGCTTAGATTGTGTCTGACCATTCATCATTTTGTCCTAGTTGGAAACTTTTTTTTTTTAGACAAAGCGAGAAGAGAAAGGAGAGATAGAAGAGAGGATAATTCTAAAGGTGAGAAACCTAAAGAGTCCTAAATCTAGAGACGATAGATGAGAGAATTTTTTTTTTAATACAAGTTAGACAACAAATTAAACTCTAACCTAAGATTTGCCTAGATCTAAACAGCTCCTAACTTTATAAGTTCATCTACAAGTCCTCTAAGCCCAAGGCTAGCCAACCGAACTGGCCAGGTAAGTGTAAGATCAATGGGAGGCTCCCCGTCCTCTCGCAATGAACCCAATTAGAGAACCATCTTTCTTCGAAATATAGTTTCTGAACCACTTTTCTAGACACTATTTGATTAGGTAAGTCCAAACCTACTTCAACCTTCAGTGACCTTACCTTAATTGAGCACGAGTTCCTTAGAGGTCAACATCTAATAGATTTTAAATTTAAGGCTTAGGTCAATGCAAAATGAAGGTGATGATTTTGGGCTAAGAAAGGATGATGAAATCTCCATCTTATCTTATTTAATAGGATGTGCCCTTAAAGTATTTTATGAGTATGCGATGCAAATAAAGCAAGATGTCCAAACAAATAAGTTCTCTCTTTAATGTCCATAGATGTGTTATGAATATATTTTTTTATATATTTTTTAAAGTTTTGCTATCACCATGCTATTGATCTCCAAGAACGATGATAAAATTTGATGCGCTCTTGTCGGGAGAGCAATCAAAGATAAAATACCCCAATGCAAATAAATAAAACAGTAGTATAGGATGCATCGGGTGTCGATTCCACAGGGATCAGAAGGTTAAGTGGTAGCAAAACTATGATGAATAAAATAGAGAAAGATTTGTTTTAGAAAATATCGATGATCAAAAAATTAACTAGTTGCAGAAAAATAACAATTTAACAAGATATCAGATAAAAAAAGGTCTTAGTTAGTGTTGGGTATAAAATACCCCCCAGCCGAAGTTCGTGACGGGAGTAACCCTCCGGGGATCCAACTGACTTTCGACCTCCGGCAACATCTCTTCAAACCTCCCGGGCGGCCGAGCCTTCGCCACACTCCTAAGTTTTGCCGACCAGCAGGACCCCGCCAGCATCGACCGGATTCTTCACGATGTCCGGACTCCTACGGGAGCCGAACCTCATCCCCGATTCCAATTGCAGGCAGACTCCGCTCGGGCTCCTACGGGAGCCGGACTCCGCCCACAACTCCAGCTGCAGGTAAACTTCGTCCGGACTCCTATGGGAGCCGGACTTCGTCCCTGACTCTAATTGCAGATAAACTTCGTCCGGACTCCTACAGGAGCCGGACTTCACTTCCAACTCCAATTGCAGGTAGACTTCGCCCGAACTCCTACGGGAGCCAGACTTCATCTCCAGCCCCAGCTGCGGGAAGACTCCGTTCGGACTCCTACGGGAGCCGGACCTCGCCCACGACTTCACCTGCAGACTCCACTCGAGCTCCTACGGGAGCCAGACTCCGCCCACAACTCTAGCTGCAGGTAAACTTCGTCCGGACTCCTACGGGAGCCGGACCTCATCCCCGATTCCAATTGCAGGCAGACTCCGCCCGGGCTCCAATGGGAGCCGGACTCCGCCCACAACTCCAGCTGCAGATAAACTTCGTCCGGACTCCTACGGGAGCCGAACTTCATCCCTGACTCTAATTGCAGGTAAACTTCGTCCGGACTACTACGGGAGCTGGACTTCACTTCCAACTCCAATTGCAGGTAGACTTCGCCCGAACTCCTACGGGAGCCAGACTTCGTCTCCAGCCCCAGCTGCGGGAAAACTTCGTCCGGACTCCTACGGGAGCCAGACCTCGCCCATGAATTCACCTACAGACTCCGCCCGGGCTCCTACAGGAGCCAGACTTCGCCCACAACTCCAGCTGCAGGTAAACTTCATCCGGACCCCTACGGGAGCCAGACCTCACCCCCGACTCCAATTGCAGGCAGACTCCGCCCGGGCTCCTATGGGAGCCGGACTCCGCCCACAACTCCAGCTGCAGGTAAACTTCGTCCGGACTCCTACAGGAGCCAGACTTCGTCCCTGACTCTAATTGCAGGTAAACTTCGTCCGGACTCCTACGGGAGCTGGACTTCACTTCCAACTCCAATTGCAGGTAGACTTCACCCGAACTCCTACGGGAGCCAGACTTCGTCTCCAGCCCCAGCTGCGGGAAGACTCCGTCCGTACTCCTGTGGGAGCCAGACTTCATCCCCGACTTCAACTGAAAGAAGACTCCGTCCGGGCTCCTGCGAGAGCCGGACTCCAAGCTCCTCTCAGATGGGTAGCTAGCCACCTCTCTCCGCCAGACACCCCAGCTGAACTCCGGCCGATGGACCATCACCCCCTGACAGGCCGCAGCAACAGCCACGACTCTGCTCCACCTCCTGCGATGGATTCCACGCGGCTCCATCACCCCCTGGCAGGCCACAGCAACAGCCACGACTCTGCTCCACCTCCTGCGATGGATTCCATGCGGCTCCATCACTCCCTGGCAGGCCATAATAATGGCCATAATCCTGCCCCACTTCCTGCGACGGATACCGCATGATTCTTCCATTCTCTGGCAAGTCGCGACAACAGACGTCACTCCACTCCCCGCGGCGGACTCCACGTGGCACGCCTCGGTGATAGCCACGGATCCACTCCACTACTCTCCCCAACAAACTCCTCCTGACTCTGGGCGGCCCACTGCCAGACGGTTACAGACATCGCTATCAATTTGTTGCCCCCTCCGCCTATAAAAGGGGGACCCCAGATATGTTATTCTCTAAGCTCTTTTTTTTACCTAGAAACTCTGCTAAAATCTTCGTTCGAGCACTCCATTCTTGTTGAGGCAGAGAACTGACTTGAGCGTCGGAGGGTCTTGCCGGAGCAACCCCACCTCCAGTTTAGACTTCTTTTGCAGGTCCCGACGGCGACCGCGACTCCCTTGACTCCAGCTTCTCCGACGCAAGCAGATTTTTGAACCAACAGGATTGGCGCTAGAGAAAGGGGCTGTGTCTTCACAGTACCCTTATTCTTAAAGGAGCGCTCAACGGGATTGCCCCCGGACATCTTTTTCGGTGCCCTCTCCTCCTTCCTCCACTTGGTCTTTGCACGATGCCTCCCCGTAAGGCGTCCACACGGCGATCCACGGCTTCCACGGCCAGATCTCAGGCTCCGACCTCGCCTCCAGTTTTCCAGCCTCCTCCTCCTCCTCCGGCAACGGCGGTCGGCGTGGAGCAATTTAATCTGCTGGCACAGCAGGTCAGAGGCCTCACTGAAGCTGTGCAGGCCATGCAGCAGCAGCAGCAGCCGCAGGCATCAGTGCGCCTGGAAAGAGTATCACCAAAACACCAGAATCCGGCGGTGGGGTGGGCCACTTGGGCCAGCCGCCCCATCTTTTCTGGGAAGACGAACCCGAGGGTGGAGAGCCCTCAATCGGATCATGACTCCACCCCTGGAAGATCCCTGCCCCCATTCTGCCAGAGGACCCTCGAGATCCGAAGTCGAGAGGATTTTCTGGATCGGAGACTCCAGGAGATGAACCGACGGATCGAAGAACTCCACTGCGCTCCCCCCGCTTATGGTGAGGATATTTGCACTGACCCTCCCTTTTCTCAAATGATCATGCAGGAATCGATCCCGCCAAACTTCAAACTCCCCCAGTTCGAAAGCTACGACGGGACTTCAGACCCAGTTGATCATCTGGAGGCCTTCCGGACGATGATGCTGCTTCTTGGCACACCCGACGCCATTCTGTGCCGAGCCTTCCCATCCACCTTGAAGGGAGCGGCAAGAAACTGGTACTCGACGCTGAAGTCGGGTACCATCTTTTCTTTCGATCAGATGAGCCACTAATTTGTGACCCATTTTGTCAGCAGCCGGTGCCCCCGGAAGGGTTCGGAGTCCCTCATTAATATCAAGCAGAGGGAGGAGGAGTCCATTCGGGCCTACATCAACCGTTTCAATGTCGCAGCGTTGGAGGTCCAAAATTTGGACCAATCGGTAGCAATGGCCGCTCTGAAGGACGGCCTTCAGAAGAATGACCTTTTGTTCTCCCTGGAGAAGAAGTACCTCAGGAATTTTACTGATTTGTTGGCTCGGGCTGAAAGATACGCCCGAGCAGAGGAAGCCTTCAAAATGAAGGATGAGGAGACTGTGAGGGAACGACAGGCAGGAGACTCGAGTAAGCCCGCAGTCGAAAAAGGGCCGAGAGAAGCTCGGCCACGTTCTCGATCCCCTCCTGGGCACAAGCGTGTCCATACTCCTCCCCGGATATGTAGGCAGAGAAGTCTGGATCGCGAGGTTCGATGGGGTTCTCCACCGGAAAGATTCCGCAACTATGCCCCCCTCAATGCCTCGAAGACCAGATACTGATGGAGGTCAGGGAGCAGCTCCCTAGGCCAGAGAGGATGCGCACACACCCTGGAAAGTGCAACCCCAACAAGTTCTGTCTCTACCATCGCGACCACGGCCACGACACGGAGGAATGCATCCAGCTCCGAGATGAGATCAAGGAGCTTATCCGGCGAGGTCGACTCGATAGGTTCATTCGACGTCGGCCTGAGGGTAGAGAAGATCGACCAAGGGCCTTGCCGCAAACGGAACCGTCAAGGAGGGAGGAGCAGTCTAGAGATCGGCCTCCAATTGGGACCATCAACTCCATCACCGGAGGGCCTCAAGGAGGAGCAGACCTTCCACGACCATAGAACTCGAGAAACCTGTAAATGTGCTGCTCACGACTTTGCTTTGAATCAAAATTTCTTTCGACTTTGCATGTCTTTCCCTTTTGGCATAGATTTGTTATGATTGGGGATGACCCCTTCAAACAATTAAAACAAGGTCATGTTAGGAACAGGAGGGGAACCTCGTCCTAACATGAGCCAAATGAAAGTCTGATTATTTTAAGATCGGATCGAGGGAAAGGCCCGTATAACAGCCTTTGGATGCCCCCTGAGCCATGTTAGGGACAAGAGGAGAACCTCGCCCTAACATGAGCAAAGTCAAAGGCCCGGTTCTTTTAGACCGGTTGGGGGGAGAGGCCCTTCAACGCCCTTACGCGCCCCCACAGCCATGTTAGGGACAGGAGGAGAATCTCGCTCTAACATGAGCAAAGTCAAAGGTCCGATTCTTTTAGACCGGATGGGGATAGAGGCCCTACAACGCCCTTATGTGCCCCCACGGCCATGTCAGGGACAGGAGGAGGACCTCGCCCTAACATGAGCAAAGTCGAAGGCCCGGTTCCTCTTAGACCGGATGGGGGGAGAGGCCAAACAGCGCCCACATGTGCCCCCACAGTCTTGTTAGGGACAGGAGGAGAACCTCGCCCTAACATGAGCAAAGTTGAAGGTTCGGTTCCTTTAGACCGGATGGGGGGAGAGGCCCTTGCAACGACCCTTATGTGCCCACACAGCCCCGCTGGGAACAGGAGGAAAACCTCATCCTAATCCGAATCGAGATCGACTACGTCAAGGACAGAGGGAGAACCTCGTCCTAATGATGACAAGGACCCGGCTGCCCAACGAAATTGGATAAGGGGAAAAGTCCCCTCAATGGCACCTCTACACTTCTACGCGACCCCTTAAAAGCAAGGGGAGGACCCTCACTCAAAAAGAGGAGGAAAATTGAAAAGGAAAGCGACGAATTATGCTGGCAACCAACGAGAAACAAACCACACCAAAGACCTAAGGAACCTCATCTCTGTAAAGATGGAAAGTTTCTACCAAACATCCCCAGTCTCTAAGAAGGCTCTTAACACAGGCCAAGAAAATAACGACACCTTCGAGGTAATGCGGAGTCCAGACCACCAAGCTTGAGCCTACGGCCGCGGACGACAAAAAAAGCAAATCAGCGTGGCGACGATTGGGCACCTCCAAACGACATCGATGTCGGAAAAGTCCCCTCAATGGCACCTCTACACTTCTAAGCGACCCCTTAAAAAGCAAGGGGAGGACCCTCACTCAAAAAGAAGAAAAAAATTGAAAAGGAAAGCGATGAATTACACCGGCAATCGATGAGAAACAAACCACACCAAAGACCTAAGGAACCTCATCTCTGTAAAGATGGAAAGTTCCTACCAAACATCTCCGGTCTCTAAGAAGGCTCTTAACACAGGCCAAGAAAACAATGACACCTTCGAGATAATGCGAAGTCCGGACCATCAAGTTCGAGCCTATGGCCGTGGATGACAAGAAAAGCAAATCAGCGTGGCGATGATTGGGCACCTCCAAACGACATCGACGTCGGACAAGTCTTAAAGACAAAAGAAATTTGGCGGACGACAACTTAATACAACACGCGGACGAGGTAACACAAAATCTCCTTTTCATTTCATTCACAAAATATACACTAAAAAGCCCAGCAGGCTAAAGAAAGAAAAGCAAAATGACAAGAGCAAGGCGAAATAACAAAAGAAAAAATGTATGCATGGAAAGACGGAAGGCCAAAAAGAGCCCTAGGGAAGCTTTGCTCCTTCCGACCTCGAATTATCTGCTTCACCCCTTATCCAGGACTGCCTCAGATTTTCAACTTCTTCTTCTAGCTCTCTCTTTTTTAGCAACACGTCCTGGAGCGCCCGATGGAGTCGCTGGCTTTCGTTCTCTGCCTCTCGACGCCTCTTTCTCAGGACCTCGAATTCCACCTCCGTATCCTTGACGGCCTGCTGCTCGCATGCCAGCTGAATCTTCAATTGCTGCAGCTCAGCTATCCTCTCTCTAAGGGCGACAGAAAGCCCTTCGACAGTTCTTCTTAGGGACTGGAGTTCATTGGAATCCCGAGAAGAAGCGAGTTGAGCCCTATCAGCCAGCTACCTTTGAAGACGGGCGACTTCGTCGGTCGCCACCTTGAGTCTCCCTTTATATTCATCCACCTGCCTGCGCCAGCCGGCCCGATGCACGTCATAGCTCACCTCGACATCCTGAAGCTGCTGCTGAAGGTCGGAGACCTTCTTCGACCACTCCCGATCACCGTCGGCCCGAGCCAAGAGCCGGGACGAACTTCCCTCCAGCTGGCCAACCCTCTCCTGCGCAGCTGACAATTCCACCCTGAGAGAACTGATCTTGGCAGCTTGAGCCCAAATTCGATCGCTGGCGCTCTTCTTGTGTTCCTCAAGCTCCTTCGCGAAGTCCGCCTTCCTCCGACTGTACTCCATGATCCCCTTCACGTGGAGATTCCGAAAGTGGGTGGCCTCCGAGGTGGCTTCAGAGTAACCCTCCCTTAACCTGCGAAGCTCGCCTTCCATCTTCTTCGACCTTTTTGTCAAATGAAGAACCTCCTTCTTCAGCCGCTGGATCGTGGACTTCAGCGGGATCCCTTGGGGTAGGGGAAGTGCCTCGACAGGACACTACCATCGAGAGACAAAAGCGTCAAGGCGCATCTCATTGCAGAAAGAAAAACAAAAAAGGGGGAAGGAAGAAAGGAGAAGCCATCCACGATGAGAAATTTGACTTTATTGAGTGAATATTTATTAAAGATAAAAAGAAAAAGAAAAATTACAGTAAAAAATAAAATAAAATAAAATAAATATAAGGTCGGAGGTCTCAGACCTCTGTGGTAGGAGTTGGGGAGCTCGGTGTCCCTGAAAGGGGGGCTGCGACAGCAGTAGCGACAAGAGAAGGACCGGCCTCATCTTCAGACTCCTCGCCCAAGAAGCTGAGGTCGAGCTCGGGAAATTTCCTGGCCACCTTCTTCTGACAGAGCTCGAACCCCTTGATGAATGCTTCCTAGCCGAATCGGACGTTCAGGTCTCTCATCTCCACGGAGGCCTTGAACTCCTCTACCGCAAGACCCCTGGCCTCCGAGACCAGGACCGAAATCTGCTCCACCAAATTGGCGACCTCGGCCTCTGTCTTTCTCACCGTCTCTTCCGAGGTCTGTTTCTCTTCCTCCCGGGCTTGCTTTTCTCTCTCCAGGGCCTCTTGGAGGGCAACTACTTTAGCGGACTTTTCTTTGAGGCGAGCGACTTCGGCCTGACGATGCTCCTCTGCCTAAATGGCATCCCTCCTCGCCCGGTTCGTCGCCTCGATGTTGGTAAGGAGCTGGTGCCCAATCTGCAAGGGCGGCTAGGGGATCAGAACAAGGGTCGGAAAGCCAATTAAGTGAAGACTTGTTTACCTTAAGAAAGGACCCCAGGGAGTCCCAAACCCGCTGCTCAGGATCGGTGTGGTCGATCCTCTCGATGACTTCGGACAGAATGCAGCCGTCGATCAGCCGCTTGATCAAGTCCCTGTCATTAAAGGGATTCTCCGGCTCTTCTTCGGAACCAAGGGACTCTTCAACGGTGGCTCGGCGGTTACTCCCCCTGCGGGCCACCGACTTCCTCCTGATCCCCCTCTCGACTCCGGGCACCTCCGTGGAACGGACCCCCGAAACGGGAGCCCCAGTCGGCAGACTCCTTGAAGAGGCCCGGGGGGCCGTTGGTTCGGCGTCCAAAGGAACGTCGATCATGGGAGCCGCCTGGACAGGCGTGGCCAAGCCTGTCTCCTCCACCTTGGCCTTCTTTGCTGATCCGAAGGCCGCGGCACCTTTTCTTTTATGGGCCTTGAGGCTCCTGGCGAGCATCCGTGCTGCTTCGGCATCCATTCTTAAAAAAAAAAAAAATCAGAAATCAGTAATGGGGTGAAAAAGGAAGAAGTGACACGCAAAAAAAAAAAAGAAAGAAAAAAGAGAAGAAAAGAAGAGAGAAGAGAAAGAAAGAAAAAGAAGAAGGACGGAAGCAAAGAAGAGAAAAGAAAAGATGGAGTACTCGCAGGATCCTGGGGGCTCAAGCCGATGTTGAACAAAAATTGCTCCCTTAGAAGGTTGGGAAGGGAAGGAGCGGAATAGTCAAGAAGCTTCCGGGCGGCCTGGAGGTCGTCCTCCCCAGGCTGGGAGCCCGGCGGACAGAGTCCCTCAGAGAGCCCAAGGGGGCAGGCCCAGCCTCAAGGTCGAGCAGTGGACGAAAAGGTATTTCCCCTTTCGGTTGTGGATTGAAGAGGGGGCACCTTTCAGCAACCCCTTCTTGCCAAACTGAGGGGAGAAATACCACCAGTCCTTCGCCGAAGGGTGATGCTTGAAGGTATAGAAATGCCTAAACAGAGAGAGGGATGGCTGGACCTCGACTACATGGCAAAGGGAAAGAAATCCTATCAAAAACTTAAAGGAATTCGGAGCAACTGAAGCCAAAGAGATATTTAAGAAGCGGAAGAGGGCGACAACAAAGGGCGGAAGCGGAAGCCAGAGTCGGCACGGAATGCCTCCTGATACAGGCAAAAACGATCGGGTGGGGGAGTGCTAGCCCGGTCGGAGGGGCCAGGAAGCTCCAGGTCGTACTCCGGAGGAACTCCATACTGAACCCTTATCAGTAGGAGTTCATCCGGAGTCAGGGAGCAGGGAATGGCACCCGGCGCAAAAGCCGGGCGAAGCCCAGTCCCATCAGTGGGTTCTTCTATAGAGCGGGGCTCCTGGGGGGCTGAGGCGAAAGAACTCCCAGAACTACTAGAGGCGAAGGTGCCGGAAGATATTTCGAATGACTTCAAATGAAGACCCTAAAGATCCTGGAGAAATCAGGCGGGACAAAGGACGAGAGGTCACGGGAGATCAAATTAGAAGAATACGGCAGAAGAAAATGGAGGAGAAAAGGCCCCTAAATAGCAAGAAGAAGAACGAAGGTTCTGGGACTAACCTAGACTGCCCTGAAGGATGCAGAGGGACGAGGACAGGGATGACTCGAAAGACGCCTAGGGCCAAAGAAGACGCCAAGGAGGGTCAGGGCTCTCAGAGAAAAGGCGGATGCTGATGGAACTTTCAGGTGGAAAGGTAGGTTTAAATAGACCCTGGGATCCGGCACCATAATGATCGCGAATCCCCCAGGCCGACCCACGCTCGACACGTGTCCCACTCACCACGACAGGCGGCTAAAAGCGGCTGACAACTGACGGAGCCATTACTATGCCGTACCTGGGCCAACGTACCAGCGGAAATTCTGAAGGGTCCCTTCGAATCGCCCTGATTCGAAAAGACTCCGGTACGCGTGCATTTAATGCCAAAATATCTGGGGGCGATCGTGCACAGGATTCAAGGGATAACTTCGGCTGCGAAAATTTTTTTGTACTTCCTTCATTCGAAATTCAAACTCGAAAGTAGGGAGACTGGTGTTGGGTATAAAATACCCTCCAACCGAAGTTCGTGACGGGAGTGACCCTCCGGAGATCCAACTGACTTTCGACCTCCGGCAACATCTCTTCAAACCTCTCGGGTGGCCGAGCCTCTGCCACACTCCCAAGTTTTGCCGACGGGCAGGACCCCGCCAGCGTCGATCGGATTCTTCGCGACGTCCAGACTCCTACGGGAGTCGGACCTCATCCCCGATTCCAATTGCAGGCAGACTCCGCCCGGGCTCCTACGGGAGCCAGACTCCGCCCACAACTCCAGCTACAGGTAAACTTCGTCTGGACTCCTACGGGAGCCGGACTTCGTCCCTGACTCTAATTGCAGGTAAACTTCATCCGGACTCCTATGGGAGCCGGACTTCACTTCCAACTCCAATTGCAGGTAGACTTCGCCCGAACTCCTACGGGAGCCAGACTTCGTCTCCAGCCCCAGCTACGGGAAGACTCCATCCGGACTCCTACGGGAGCCGGACCTCGCCCACGACTTCACCTGCAGACTCCGCCCGGGCTCCTACGGGAGCCAGACTCCGCCCACAACTCTAGCTGCAGGTAAACTTCGTCTGGACTCCTACGGGAGTCGGACCTCGTCCCCGATTCCAATTGCAGGCAGACTCCGCCCGGGCTCCTACGGGAGCCGGACTCCGCCCACAACTCCAGCTGCAGGTAAACTTCGTCCGGACTCCTATGGGAGCCGGACTTCGTCCCTGACTCTAATTGCAGGTAAACTTCATCCGGACTCCTACGGGAGCCGGACTTCACTTCCAACTTCAATTGCAGGTAGACTTCACCCAAACTCCTACGGGAGCCAGACTTCGTCTCCAGCCCCAGCTGTGGAAAAACTTCATCCGGACTCCTACGGGAGCCGGACCTCGCCCACGACTTCACCTGCAGACTCCGCCCGGGCTCCTACGGGAGCTAGACTCCGCCCACAACTCTAGCTGCAAGTAAACTTCGTCCGGACCCCTACGGGAGCCGGACCTCGCCCCCAACTCCAATTGCAGGCAGACTCCGCCCGGGCTCCTACGGGAGCCGGACTCCGCCCACAACTCCAGCTGCAGGTAAACTTCGTCCGGACTCCTTCGGGAGCCGAACTTCGTCCCTGACTCTAATTGCAGGTAAACTTCATCCGGACTCTTACGGGAGCCGGACTTCACTTCCAACTCCAATTGCAGGTAGACTTCGCCCGAACTCCTACGGGAGCCAGACTTCATCTCCAGCCCCAACTGCGGGAAGACTCCGTTCGTACTCCTGTGGGAGCCAGACTTCGTCCCCGACTTCAACTGAAAGAAGACTCCGTTCGGGCTCCTGTGAGAGCCGGACTCCAAGCTCCTCTCAAACGGGTAGCTAGCCACCTCTCTCCGCCAGACACCCCAACTGAACTCCGACCGATGGACCATCATCCCCTGACAGGCCGCAGCAACAGCCACGACTCTGCTCCACCTCCTGTGATGGATTCCACGCGGCTCCATCACCCCCTGGCAGGCCGCAGCAACAGCCACGACTCTGCTCCACCTCCTGCGACGGATTCCACGCGGCTCCATCACTCCCTGGCAGGCCATAATAATGGCCACAATCCTGCCCCACTTCCTGCGATGGATACCGCGCGATTCTTCCATTCTCTGACAAGTTGCGACAACAGACGCCGCTCCGCTCCCCGCGGCGGACTCCACGTGGCACACCCCGGTGATAACCACGGGTCCACTCCACTACTCTCCGCAACAAACTCCTCCTGACTCTGGGCGGCCCACTGCCAGACGGTTACAGACATCGCTATCAATTTGTTGCCCCCTCCGCCTATAAAAGAGGGACCCCAGATACGTTATTTTCTAAGCTCTTATTTTTACCTAGAAACTCTGCTAAAATCTCCGTTCGAGCACTCCATTCTTGTTGAGGCAGAGAACTGACTTGAGCGTCGGAGGGTCTTGCCGGAGCAACCCCACCTCCGGTTTAGACTTCTTTTGCAGGTCCCGGCAGCGACCACGACTCCCTCGACTCCAGCTTCTCCGACGCAAGCGGATTTTTGCACCAACAGTTAGAAAAAAGTCTCGGGGTTTCGATTTCATCTTTAACTATAATCTAACTATTTTTTTAAAAAAATAATTAGATCAGTTGATTAAATTTTCTTATGTTCAAGTTTGACCATAACCTATTTCATTCGAGTGTGGATCGTATCTCCTTATCATGGTCCGTCTCCTTAAAGTATAAGTTATTCAAACTTAAATCATAAGAAGAACAAATAAATAGATCTATGTGTTGGTCCTTAAGATAGCCTATTTCGTTTGAGCATGAACTGTATCCCCGATTACAATCCATCTCAACAAATATATAAACTATTTAAAAATGAACAATATATAACATTAAGCATAATATCTTCAAAGCAAAACTAAAATTTATTCATTGGAATTCAGAGGCTTACAAGATTATCTAATTGCATGAAAGAAAAAAATACAAGATTAAAGTTTAAAGAATCAATCTATTTTCTGAAGATTTGAGAAACAGAAAAAATAAAATAAGATCTCTTCTCATAGCCTTCTGCAGAGCTTCCTCCTCTTTTGATTCTCGCACTTTTTTTTGGTCGATTTTCCTTCTCATGTGTTGGAAGGGTGGAAGAAAGTGAGAACAAAGTGGCTAAAAAAATTTAAAAGATAGGTATTTTCATCTATCATATAGCCCTTATAAGAATTATAATGTGGAGAGATATCTAAGAGTAAAGGTATTGAGATCTTTTTATAGGTATTAGGGAGAGGAGATTTTTATATCTTTTTGATGTGGAATTAAAAAAAAAAAAATACGTACTTGTTCCCTCTTAAAATTACCTCTTCTGTTCCATCGCCAGGCATCCGTCTCAGGCTCCCATGTACTGCATCCTTTCTACATCGTACATGCGTGAAACTCTTCCACGTCGCTGCTTTGGGCCGCTTACCGCATTGCACCCGCATCTTTGACCATATCCCAGTCTGCGTTCCAGCCTTCTTTCTGCATTCACGTTCGTGTGCCACTTCATTTTTCCAAAAAGAAACAAGCTTTCCTTTAACTGCCGCATGAATCCCTTCTGCATTTGAAAGAACCCGCCTGTTTGATTCCCGCTCGCCTCGCATCTGCACCCACCTGAGCCTATGCCTTGCTTGCGCCCGCACATCTACTCATTTGAATCCTGCCTGTGCTTGGACCCATGTGACCGCACCCACTCACCAAAGCCCAGTCGCAAGCCAACATGCTTGTACATTCGTGCTAAAGCGCCAGCATACGTGCGTCCTGCTCCATCAGGCATCAGCGCCCACATCCATTCACGCGCGCCCTCCATCCGCAGGCCGAGGGCCAAACAGTCCATTTTGCGCCTTTGATTTGAAATTAGTTTGAACTTGGGTAAGACTGTTTAATTTATGAATAATCCTGCAAAATAAAATAAAAATGATCAAATTCTATATAATAAAAAATAATTATTAAGGATTTTAATATTTTTTATATTATTTTACTGTACTTATCACCTAAGCCAAGTGGTAGGGTCGGCAATTCTCCTCCTAGAATTGGCTTGTATGAAGAGGCTTTCAAAATCGGACTCAAACTTCTTATCCATCTCTTTGTTGTCAAGCTCTTATACTTTTTTGATCTTTCCCATTGTTCTGTCTTTCCAAACTCCTTTCATTTCATCATCAGCCTTCTTATTCTTTGTTCTAAAGTCTGAGTCCATCATTCTCTTTCTCTTTTCTGATCTTTCTATACCATAAAGAGGTGTGCCGGTGATTGATCGTACGTCTCTCCTCTGAGGGGGATCTTTGTTTTGACAAGGAGGGCTCCTTCTTCGATGCATAGTTGGAAGGATCGGTTCTTTTTTGTTTCGAATCCTTCTATAGAAGAGTGGAGGTTTTTACACTGGGGTCGATCGAGGAATTCTATCTTCCGCATCCTGAAGCTAAGAGATGAAGACTTAGAGCACTCCGCAACCTTAAGGAGATATGAAATTTTTTCGTTAAAGAAGTTGTTATCAGAGCGAGCTTTCTTCAATGCTGACATCAGTTTGGCTGACCCTAAAGGTGAAGATTTCTTCAATCTTTTCGATGCTCATTCTTTTTATTTTTACAAATGTTGACTCCTCTTTTATTACAGAAATGAAGTCTAAAGAGGTGAAGAGGCTGATGAGAGGCTCATTGAAGAGGAAGGTGCCCTCTTCATCCATCGATGCTTAGAAAAAGTCCAAGACTTCGGATGAGAGTGACAAAAAAGTGGTCCCCCTGACTCTAGCTCAAGCGGGATCCATTTCAATTTCTCCCCTCCAAACTCGGCCCCTAAAGCTAGTTGCGCTCCCTCCTCCCAAACCAATTCAACCCAGATGGGGTCAAATTCAGTCGAGGGGTCGATAGACCAAAGACAGGGTTCAGATTCACTATCCTTCTAGGATGTCTTCGATGTTTGGAAGACCACCAACAGCATCTTTCGAAAGATGCTTTTTGATGCCGGCTTGAAAAAAGTCAAGGGGGAGAGCTCCGTGAAGCAACAGAAGTGGATGGTATCCTTTATAATGCGAGTGAGTTTTTTCTTTCTCTTTTCTCTCTCCCTTCCTTTTTCTTTTTCTTTTTTTTTTTTGACTTCTTGCTCTTTGGGTATAGGCGGGTCACTACACTGCCACCCTCATCAACAGGTTGGGTGATGCTGAGGGGGAACTGGTTGAAGCACATAAAAAGCCCGAGATGACCAAAACTTCTTAGGTTGAAGCCAAATCAAAGGTGGAAGCTGCTGAAGCTAAGGTGTTGCCCAGCTATGCAACCCAAGAGGAGGGGGGGGTAAATTGGGTTATTAAAAATTTAAGTGAAGAGTGAATCATAAAAATTATGCTTTGAATATGATATGTGATGTGTAAGGACAAGAGAAAAGGATATGCCAGATACTAACATAATTAAGTAAGAAATTAATATAAGAAAGCAATAAGAAAGATCAATACATCACAAACAAGAAGGTTTATGGTAGGTCAGTGCCAACCTTGCACCTACATCTACTCCCTAAACTTTTACTTGAGAATTTCATTCCACTAATTATTTTTAATGATTATACCATCGGATCCCATCGATCCTAGCTATCTCAAGCTAGATACTTATTATTTAGGTACAAGCCAACCTAATACACTCTGATTTAAGGCTTAGATCAATTTTTTTCAAGTTTTAAAATCCTACCAAAATTTGAACACTCAAACACAAAGTGAGGAAAAGATTTTTACAATGAATATCACACTTAGCTCCTTAATGAGTATAATAAAATAGTAAAAGCACTTTACACAATGATGAAGAAGCTTTTATGAATGTCCTCTGATGGAATGAAGAGTTGAATGAGCCTTGGAGAGGTGGTAGAACTTGAATTAAAAGCTTTTTTTTTGACTTAAAGCTGAAAACTCGTTTGAATGCTTTTCTCTCTTGATAAGCTTTGATTTTTTTTTATTTGAATGTCTTTATATCCTCAATCAATGCTGGAGAGGGTTTACTAGCTGTTTAGATCTATTGAAGAGTGTTTAGAAAGTATTTAATATGCCAAAATCGAGCTGAAAGTTAGCCATTGCAGATTTTCATTGTAGGGGGTGCCCCTTTGGTCGAACCCTGGAAAAGGGTCGGCCCATGGGTCGCCCCATGGGTCACCCCTTTTTCCACGGTCAAAAAAAAAAAAAACTTTTTGTTTCGGATCAAGAATAGTAGGGGATGACCTAGGGGTCACCCTTTTTCATATGGAACTTCCCAGGGGTCGCCTCTTTTCGCATGCCACTCCAGAAATCCTATGTATCAGCATGCCATTCAGAAGGAGTTGACTTAGGGGTTGCTCCTTTTTACTCAAACTTGCTTTTCTTTAATTTTAAGCTTCTAAAAATTTTGAAATTATCTCCAAACGATTTGATATCAACTTGAATGATCTTGAGACTTTTGAAAAACTTCAATTACATCTCCAACTTGATGAATTTGCTACTTTGGCCATCTTTAAATATTTTTATAAATCAAAAATTTCATGCATCTCTTAAAATTAACTTTTAAAATATCTTCAAAGATAAAAATCATTAGTATCCCTCTCTAATATTTTGTACTCATCAAAATCAATCTTTTGGGGCAACAATCTCTCCCTTTTTGATGATGACAAAATATTTGAGTATAAGCAAAATGAAGTAAATTTAATATTGGAGAAAGATAGTACCATTTAAAATGAAGGAGCTAGAGATCAAGATATATGCATATATGATCAATTCAATGCATCTTGTAAAGGCATTCACTTTTATTTGATAATTTTCTTTTTAGAGGAGCTAAAGGGTCATGTACGCAAGTATACATTTGTGCTTATACTATGTTGCACCAAAACACTCCTCCTTTTTGACATATCAATGTAGGAAAATAAATTTTTATTTTTGGTTAAAATATTACTCCCCCTAAAATTTTTAAATTGGTAGAACCTGCTGCATAAATGACACAAAGCATACAATAAAGGGCTAATAAAAGTCACATTATTTCTAAAAATTTTACTTTCTAAAAATATTGCTTATATACCAAATAATATATTTACATACTCCCCCTTTTTGACATCATTAATTAAAAACTACTCCCTCTTTTTGATTATATAAAATGAATCTGCTACATAAATAATAAAGATACCAAAAAAGATACACAAGATAGTACCAATAAGAGTTGCATTTTTCATTTACTTCAAAATATATACCAGAAAGCCACATGACTTCATATAAATGAAATATACATAAGTCTAGTACATCAACCTTGATTATTTAGTATTAGCCCTGAAAAAAAACCAGCATCTATAATTTCATCCAATAAAATAGAATATTAAAACATACATCAAGAATTCAAAATAGTGCAAAGTGTAGCATCTATATTTCAATCAAAAAATATACAATAAGGATCACATAACCATATCCATAATAACTAAACATAATGTATTTCAATTAACTGGCCAATATGAATCATAAAGTGACAAAGTAAACATATGTGAATAGATACTTCATGAAAATTTCAATTTATCTAAATTCAGATTTTAGATATTTGATATCAATTTTTATACAAGTATATATACTAATTTGATATGATCATTTCAAGCAATCAAACATATGAGTATATCAATCAATTTAGGAGCAATAATATGAGTATATTAATCAATTTAGGAGCATCTCAAGCACATACTCACACACATCCTGTCCCTCTTTTGGTAGCATCAAAAGGCTCAAGGCTTTAAAAAAAATAAATCATCAAAATCAAATAAAGACTCAAAAACTAAAGATATTCAATTTTTAGAATTTGATTTAAGTTCTCTTCTTTACAAATTAAACTTGAGTTTAACTTTTAAATTTAGAAAAAGACTTCTCTCTCTCTTCAAAAGTATAGATTCAAAAATACTTCTCAAATTCAAAAAAAAAAAAAGAAAGATCGAGCTCATTCAAAACTCAAAATTTTAAAGTATCAAAAGTAGGCATAAGATATGTTTAATCTTTTCAAAAGACATCTCATCATTTCTTTTAAGAGGTATCATACCATTAAGTTCAGAAAAATTATAAATTTTTCAAATTTATCTCAAATAGTATCATATCAAAAATATATTAATGCAAAATAGATTTGAGACTAAAATATTCAATTTTTTTGCCAAAAATAATGCAATAAAGCACAAGGTAAGAGAGATGCTATTGAAACTAAGTGTGAAAATTTTCTTTAAAAGAATCTTCTTGATACCAATTATTTTGAGAATCGACTCAAATAATAATTTACTGAAAAAAATTTCTTGATACCACTTGAAGATTTAAGAAGAGCAAGTTTTAAACTTATTTAAAAAAAATCAATCATAACAAAATACAAATCCATATTTCAAATTTGGCCCGATACCAATAAATTGCCAAAAATGATGATATGATTAAATCATGCGAAGTATGAATAAATAAGTCAAATGATCAAAAAATATATGATTGCTCAAATCAAAGTACAAATATTTATCAAAATATTCTCTTTTCAGTATAATAATGTTTTTTTTAAAAATAAATTAAATGAATAGAATAATCAAAATATACAAATAGATCAAGACAAATAATCATCAATAATTTCTATTTTTATTAAGTTTCAGAATAATTTCTCCTATTTAGTTCTAAGGAAGATTTATCTTTTAATATTCGAATAAAGTTTACTCTCCCTATTTTTCATAACAACTACTAGAAAATCTATTTTTCTTGATATTCCCACTTTTTATCCAAATTATGCATAATTAGTTGATTTTAAGAGAAAGAGCTTTATATTTTTCTCTCCTTTAGATTTATAAATAGAGCGTACAATGCATCAAGCAAATAAGTATAAATATCAAACAACTAACAATCATTAAGTATGCTCAGTTTTTAAAAAGAAATCATATTTTTATTGATTTTCAAAAAGTGATTATATCATTATATCCAAAAAAATTGAAAGAAAAATCTAGTGAGATCAAAGAGATAGCACTAAGTGTAAGGATCCAAAATTTCTAGTTCTCTTTTAATTTCATAAAATCTATTTTCACTTAATGACTTTGTAAAAATATCAACTAATTATTTTTTAGAGCAAATAAATTCAAGCAATACATCATTATTTTGAATATATTCTTTAATAAAATGGTGTCTAATTTCTATGTGTTTGGATCTTGAATGTTGTATAGAATTTTTGGTTAGATTGATTGCACTAATATTATCATATCTTATGAGAATATTATTAAGTTTCATACCAAAATCTTCGAGTTGTTGCTTAATCTATAAGATTTAAATATGACAACTTTCGACTATAATATATTCGACCTTGACTATAGATAATGCTACTGAATTTTACTTTTTACTAAACTATGAGATTAAATTTACTCCAAAAAATTGATAAATTTTACTAATACTTTTTTTATCTAATTTATATCCAACAAAGTCTGCATCTGAATATCCTATTAAGTCCATGGATGATTGTTTGAAATATCATAAACCTAAAGTTTGAGTACATTTTAAATATTTTAAGATTCTTTTAACAGCATTTAGGTATGATTCTTTGAGATCAGATTGAAATCTTACACACATATAAATACTGAATATGATATCAGGCCTACTAACAATAAGATATAGCAAAGATCCTATCATGCCTCTACAAAGCTTTAAATTAGCACTCTTACCATTCTCATCCTTATCTAGTTTGCATGAAGGGCTCATGGGCATGCCAATGCTCTTGGAGGTCTCCATCCCAAATTATTTTAATAGCTCTCTTATGTATTTGCTTTGGCAAATAGAGATCTCTTTTTATATTTGTTTAATTTAAAGTTCGAGGAAGAATGTAAGTTCTTCCATCAAGCTCATCTTGAACTCTCCAACATGAGCTTGGTAAAATCTTGACATAAAGTTTCATTAGTAGATCCAAATATGATATCATCAATATATATTTATATAACAAGAATATCATCAAGCTTTCTTTTTATGAAAAGAGTAGTATCTACTTTTTTTCTTGAAAAATTATTTTCTAGCAAAAATTTATTAAATCTTTCATACCATGCTATAGGTGCTTGTTTCAAACCATATAAAGCTTTATTTAATTTGAAAATATGGTTTGAGAAAGCATGATTTTCAAAATTGAGGGGCTGCTCTACATATACCTCTTCAGTAATAAAATTATTTAGAAAAATACTTTTGACATCCATTTGAAATAATTTAAAATTCGTGAAACAAGCATAAACAAACAAGAGTCTTATAGCTTCTAATCTAGCTATGGATGCAAAAATTTCATCAAATTTTTTTTTTTTGATTATACCCTTTAGCTACTAATTTTGCTTTATTTCTACTCACATTTTTATTTTCATCCAATTTATTTCTAAATACTCACTTAGTTCTTATTATGGGATGATCTTTAGATCTAGCTACTAAGGTCTATATATTGCTTCTTTCAAATTGATTAAGTTCTTGCATTACGTTAATCCAATTGTGGTCTTTTTTAGCTTCATCTATAGTTTTTTATTCAAAATAAGAAATAAAAGTAAAATGATTATATGCATCTCTAAGTGATGAATAAGTTCTCACCCCATGAGAAGGATCACTGATAATAAGTTTTTTAAGATGGTTGTGAACATACATCCATTCTTTTGGAAGATCATGTATATCTTGAGCTTGCTCTTGTTGATCTTGCTACTTTTCATCCTCATCATTATGATCATCTTCATGCTTTTTCTCATTATTTATGGTTGAGTCATTTAGGGCAGGCTCCTTTACTCCTACAATTTGATTTGCATCATCAATAATTTCTTTCTTCCTTGATGAAAGATCATTTGTCTCATCCAAAATAATATGCACCGATTCTTCTACAACTAGGATCCATTTGTTAAAAACTCTAAATACTTTCTAGAAGTAGAATAACAAAAAAAAATAGCTTCATCAAATTTACATCAAATTTTTCTAACTTATCTTTACCATTATTTAAAATAAAACACCGGCAACAAAAAATATGAAAAAATACCATGTTGGATTTTCTTTCTTTCTAAAGTTTATAAGATATTTTCTTTAAGATTGGTCTAATTAAAGTATAATTTAGAATATAATATATTATATTAATTACTTTCATCCAAAAATATTTTGAAAGATTGCTTTCACATAGTATGGTACGAGTCATTTCTTCTAGTGTTTTATTCTTTATCTCTACTATATTATTTTATTGGATGTCCTAGGTACTGAAAAGTTATGATCAATTTATTTTTTAACATAAAATTTTTTAAAATCTTAATTTTTAAATTCAATTTTATGATCACTAAAAATTTTAAGGATTGAAAGACCTTTTTTATTTGAAACTTTTCAATAGAACTTAGTAAAAGCTGAAAATGACTCATCCTTATGTGCTAAAAATAAAATCCATATAAATCGAGAAAAATCATCGATAATTATAAAATCATATCATTTTCCACCTAAGCTTGTAGTTCTAATGGGTCCAAACAAATCCATATGCAATAATTCCAAGGACCTAGAAGTTGAAATAATATTTTTGGATTTAAATGAAACTCTGATTTATTTGCCTAGTTGATATGCCTTAGAAATTTTATCTTTTTTAAAATTTAATTTTAGGTGTGCTAATAACCAAATCTTTTTTGATGACTTTAGAAAGAGAATGCATGCTTATGTGTGCAAGCCTATAGTGTCAAAGCTAATTAGTCTCATTAATTTGGCATTCATAGCTATTAGGCATCGCATATTTTTTAAGGATAGATCATCCAAACCTATCATATAAATAATACCATGCCTATATCCAATGAATCTCATGCCATCATTATTGAGACTAGTTACAATGCATATAGAGGATTCAAAAGTAACTTTAAAATTTTTATCACAAAGTTGACTAATGCTAAAAAAATTATACTTGAGACCATCTATCAATAAAATATTTTTAATAAATATGGAGAGAGTGATATCAATGTTATCTAATCCAATGATCTTTTCTTTGTTATTATCTTAAAAGGTGATTATCCCTCCATCTTTTTCTTCAAGAGTAATTAATTGAGATTCATCACCGATCATGTGTCTTGAGTACCCACTATCAAGATATCACTTTCATTTTGATCCTTGGAATGCAAGACACACACACAAAATCAAGCTTTAACTTTTGGTATGCAAGCTTTCTTGGATTCTTTTGGTTAGTTATAATGGTTCCTTTTGGAATCCATATTTTCTATACATTTGAACCATCAAAGCTATTAAAAAAATATGTATACGATTTATGTCCTACTTTCTTATATTTGAAACAAGATATATTTGAAAGCTTATCCTTTGATGAATTAACAAAAATATTTTTTAGAAATTTTTATTTCTTTAGTAGGTTATAACCAAGACTGGCTTTATTATACACAGCTCTTTGATTATCGAGGATCATTTGAAGTTTATCTAAATTTAGAGTAAACTTTTCTACAATAGATTTTAGTTTAGCTACTTCATTTTTTAAGTTCAGATTTTTTTGAGTTAAAACCATCTTCTCATTTGAAATTACTTCATTTTCTTTTAACAAGGATTGATGCTTCAATTTCAGCTCTTTGTTCTTAAGCCCTAACTTCTTGAGATCATCTAATAAATCATAAAATGTCTCTTAAAGTTCATCAAAAGTAAATTTATTTGAAGTTTCAGCAATTACCTCAATTTCATGTGCCATAAGACACAAGTTGGCTTCTTTATGGGAGTCTTTTTTGGAGCTTGGTTCGTCACTGTCACTTCACGTAGCCATCATAGCCTTCTTCTTTAGTTTCTTGAAAGGCATTTTGAGTTGTGGATAGTCCACTTTGAAATGTCCGAATTTCTTACATTCATAGCATATAATGGATTATTCTTTGTCCCTTTCCTTACTATGCTCCCCTTTAGTTTACAGCCTTCTCCTCATCTCTTGCTTTTTTTTCTTTATAAACCTTTTGAATTTTTGAATGATGAGGGCCAATTCTTCATCTTTGTCATCATTTTTAGTTTGATCGAATTCCTCTTTTTGTTGTGTAGTAGACTTGAAAGCAATTTTCTTCTTCTTCTTGACCTCTTCTTCATTGTGTTGTCTCATGCTCAATTCATGTGTCATAAAAGATCCTAAAAGCTTCTCCAAAGGTAAAATATTTAGGTCCTTTGCCTTTTGAATCGCAGTGATTTTTACTTTCCATGTTCTTGGTAGAGACTTAAGAACCTTTCTTACAAGATCACTATTAGAATAAGACTTACCAAAACTCTTAAAATCATTTATAATATCGATAAAGTGAGTAAATATTTTAGTAATAAACTCATCAGGTTACATTTTAAAGAGTTCATATTTATATACTAGTGTTGGGTATAAAATACCCCCAGCCGAAGTCCTCAACAAAATCAACAACTCCACCAGCAAGGCCGACCTTAAAGGCAAGCTTCGTCCAGACTCCTACGGGAGCCGGACTTCGCCCTCGACTCCAACGGCTGCAAAACAGACTGCGTCCGGACTCCTACGGGAGCCGGACTCCGCCGACGACTTCAACAGCAAGGGGATTCTGCCCGGACTCCTACGGGAGCCGGACTCGGTCCTCAACGTCAACTGTTGGCAAGCTTCGTCCGGACTCCTACGGGAGTCGGACTTCGCCCTCGACTCCAACGGCTGCAAAACAGACTGCGTCCGGACTCCTACGGGAGCCAGACTCCGCCGACGACTTCAACAGCAAGGGAACTCCGCCCGGACTCCTACGGGAGCCGGGCTCGGTCCTCAACGTCAACTGCTGGCAAGCTTCGTCCGGACTCCTACGGGAGCCGGACTTCGCCCTCGACTCCAACGGCTGCAAAACAGACTGCGTCCGGACTCCTACGGGAGCCGGACTCCGCCGACGACTTCAACAGCAAGGGGATTCCGCCGAGACTCCTACGGGAGCTGGACTCGGTCCTCAACATCAACTGCTGGCAAGCTTCGTCTGGACTCCTACGGGAGCCGGACTTCACCCTCGACTCCAACGGCTGCAAAACAGACTACGTCCGGACTCCTACGGGAGCCAGACTCCGCCGACGACTTCAACAGCAAGGGGACTCCGCCCGGACTCCTACGGGAGCCGGGCTCGATCCTCAACGTCAACTGCTGGCAAGCTTCGTCCGGACTCCTACGGGAGTCGGACTTCGCTCTCGACTCCAACGACTGCAAAATAGACTGCGTCCGGACTCCTACGGGAGCCGGACTCCACCGATGACTTCAACAGCAAGGGGACTCCGCCCGGACTCCTATGGGAGCCGGGCTCGGTCCTCAACGTCAACTGCTGGTAAACCCCGTCCGGACTCCTACGGGAGCCGGGCCTCACCTTTAACTTTGATTACAGGAAGACTCCGCCCGGATTCCTACAGAGGCCGGACTCCGACCGCTGCCAAGCTTCAACCGATAGATCTGCGCCCCTTGGCGGCCCTGCTCCACTTCCTACAACGGATCCCGCACTGCTCCATCACCCCTGACAGGCCACAGTAACGGTCGCAGCCCTGCTCCACTCTCTGCGGTGGACCCTGCGCGACCCCATTACTTTCTGACAGGCTGTATCAACGGCCATGATTCTGCTCCGCTCCCTGCGACAGGTGCTGCGTGACTCCACTACTTCATGGCAGGCCACAATAACGGCCACGATCCTGCTCCACTTCCTGCAACGGATACCGCGCGATTCTCCCATCCGCTAGCAAATCACGACAACGAACGCTGCTCCACTCCTCGCAACTGATTCCACGTGGCGAGCTACGGCGATAGCCACGATTCCACTCCACTACCCTTCGCAATAAAGTCCCCCTGACTACGAGCGGCCCACTACCAGACGGTTACAAACGTTGCCATCAATCCATTACCTCCTCTGCCTATAAAAGGGGGACCCAGATACGTTATTCTATAAGCTCATCTCTTATCTCAAAACTCTGCTAAATTCTCCGTTCGAGCGCTCCATTCTTGTTGAGGCAGAGAACTGACTTGAGCGTCGGAGGGTCTTGCCGGAGCAACCCCACCTCCGGTTTAGACTTCCCTTGCAGGTCCCGACGGCGACCGCGACTTCCCCGACTCCAGCTTCTCCGGCGCAAGCGGATTTTTGCACCAACAGGATTGACGCTAGAGGAAGGGCGCGAACCTCCGCAGTACCCTTGTTCTTAAAGGAGCGCTCAACGGATCCACTTCCGGCCATCTTTTCCGGTATCCACTCCTCCTTCCCTCATCTGATGCCTTCTCACGAGGCCTTTGCACAACTACCTCCGGCTATGGTCGCCGATAAGGAGTGGCCGGATGACCGGCCCCTGCCGGATTCCGTCAATGCCATCTCGGGGGAATCCCGACAGGAGGCAACCAACATACCAGCTGCATCCCCCAAGCGGCAAAAAGTTGAAGAACCCATAACTTTTACCGAAGAAGACACCCAGGGAGTCCAATTCCCTCATAATGATGCGGTCGTAGTTTCTCTGAATATAGCGAATTACGACGTCCGTCGCATTCTCATCGACAACGAAAGTTCGACCGACATCTTGTTCTATGATGCCTTTTCAAGGATGTCCGCTCTTGGCGGTCATCTGAGACCGATTTGCTCTCCCTTGATAGGGTTTACCGGTGACGCCATTCCGATGGAGGGAATGATAGCTCTGACTGTGGCCGCGGGTCAGCATCCAAAGCAGTCCAGGGCTCTGGTGAATTTCTAAGTGGTAAAGGCACCATCCGCTTACAATGCAATCCTTGGCCGACTCGGCCTCAATGCTCTCAGAGCTGTCGTTTCAACCTACCATTTGAAATTGAAGTTCCCCACCAACCAGGGGATCGGAGAGGTCCGGGGAGACCAAGCCCTGGCCAGACATTGCTACAACATCACCTTGCAAAGAAGCGACCGGGCTGACCCCTATCCCGTCGATGGATTGGATGCTCGCGACGACCTCACCGAAGAAAGGGGCGGCCCAATCGAAGATCTAGTACCAGTCCCCCTGAATGATGGGAACGCGGAGCATGTGGTGTTAATTGGCTCCAGCCTAGGGGAGGAGGTGCGGACGCATCTTATTGATTTCCTCCGAAGGAACGCGGACGTTTTCGCTTGGGTTCCGACGGACATGCCAGGGATTGACACGGAAGTCATGGAACATCGTCTAGCGGTCGATCCTAAGCATCGACCGACAAAAGAAAAAATCCAGAATCATGCCCCGGAGAGGCAGAGGGCGATAGCTGAGGAAGTAGATAAGCTTCTCAAGGCCGGATTCATTAAGGAAGTCAATTATCCTGATTGAATTTCCAATGTTGTTTTGGTCAAGAAAGCAAACGGCAAGTGGAGGATGTGTATAGACTTCAAAAAGCTGAATAAGGCTTGTCCAAAGGACAGCTACCCCCTGCCCAGAATCGACCAACTGGTTGACGCTACCTCAGGCCATGAGCTCCTCACTTTCATGGATGCGTTCTCTGACTATAATCAAATTAGAATGGCGTCAGAAGATGAAGAAAAGATAGCTTTCATCACTAATCGCGGCCTTTACTGCTACAGGGTCATGCCATTCGGCCTCAAGAATGCGGGTGCAACCTACCAACAGCTGGTGAACAAAATTTTCAAAGAGCAGATCGGCCGAAACATGGAGGTCTACGTGGATGATATGCTTGTAAAAAGCAAGTCCTCCAGAGATCATGTCGCCGACCTCGAGAAAATCTTTGGCGCTCTTCGAAAGTACAGAATGAAGCTGAATCCAACTAAATGCACTTTTGGGGTAACCTCAGGGAAATTCCTTGGCTTCATGGTATCAGGATGCGGGATTGAGGCCAATCCAAAGAAAATTTGTGCTATCCAAGAGATGACCGCTCCAAAGTCGATCAAGGAGGTTCAGCGCCTCACAGGGAAGATAGCGGCTCTTAATCGCTTCGTCGCGAGGTCGGCTGAACGATGTTTGCCCTTCTTTCAAACCCTCAATCAGCCGAAGAACATCTGTTGGACCTCTGAATGCCAACAGGTATTCGAAGAATTAAAAAACTACCTCAGCTTACCCTCGCTGCTGGCAAAGCCTGAACCTGGGGAGGAATTATTTTTATACCTGGCGGTCTCTCCCATGGCCCTTGCGGCCGTCCTTGTCAAAGAAGAAATGAAAGTCCAGCGACCAGTCTACTACATTAGCCGCGCGCTAAGGGACGCCGAGAGCAGGTACACCAAATTAGAAAAACTGACCTACGCCTTGTTGGTTGCAGCTCGGAGGCTCCGACCCTACTTTCAAGGGCACACCGTGACGCTACTCACCGATCAACCGATCAAGGCGGTTTTGCACCGGGCTGACGCCTCTGGAAGAATGGCAAAATGGGCGATCGAGCTCATGAAATTTGACATCAACTACAGACCTAGACCAGCAGTAAAGGCCCAAATATTGGCAGATTTCATAGTAGAGTACACCATCCCAGAGGAGGCCGAACCTGAGCAAAGTCGAAGGCCCGGTTCCATTTAGACCGGATGGGGGGAGAGGCCTTACAACGCCCATATGTGCCCCCATAGCCCTGTTAGGGACAGGAGGAGAACCTCGCCCTAACTTGAGCAAAGTCGAAGGCCCGGTTCCATTTAGACCGGATGGGGGGAGAGGCCTTACAACGCCCATATGTGCCCCCACAGCCCTGTTAGAGACAGGAGGAGAACCTCGCCCTAACTTGAGCAAAGTCGAAGGCCCGGTTCCATTTAGACCGGATGGGGGGAGAGGCCTTACAACACCCATATGTGCCCCCACAGCCCTGTTAGGGACAGGAGGAGAACCTCGCTCTAACTTGAGCAAAGTCGAAGGCCCGGTTCCATTCAGACCGGATGGAGGGAGAGGCCCTACAACGCCCATATGTGCCCCTGCAGCCATGTCAGGAATAGGAGGAGGACCTCGTCCTGACATGAACAAAGTTAAAGGTCCGGCTCTTTTAGACCGGATGAGGGGAGAGGCCCTGCAATGCCCGTATGCGCCCCCCCCCAAGAGGAAAGCCTTGCCCTAGCTTAAGCAACTTTGACCGGTGGTAAGCCTAACCCGGACTCCTACGGGAGTCGGGCTTCGTCACCGACTTTGACTACATGACGGCTCCGCCTGGACTCCTACGGGAGCCGGGTTCCATCACCGACATCGACTACAGGACAGCTCCGCCCGGACTCCTACGGGAGCTGGACTCCGCCGACAACAGCGACTGCCGGTAAGCCTTGACCGGACTCCTACGGGAGCCAGACTTCGCCTATGATTTTGATTGCAGGAAGACTTCACCCCGACTCCTACGGGAGCCGGGCTCTGTCCACGACGTCGAGAAAGGCTCCGCCCGGACTCCTACAGGAGCCGGGCTCCGCCCACAACTCCAACTTCGAGAGGGATTCTCCGTTCGGACTCCCACGGGAGCCAAACTTCGCCTCGACTTTAGCGGAGAAAGACTCCAAGCGAAAAAAGAAGGCAATGGATTGCAACAGTGACGATTGGAAAACAAACAGCGCCCGAGGGTGACAGAGGCTTGGATCCTCGAATTCAAATCTTGGGAGGGACCCCGGACCCGGATGACCCCAAGCGAACCTGCAGCCATTGACAGAATGACAATCGGGTATCTTCGAACGACGTAAAAGTCGAAAAGGAGCTCGGCAAATAACAACCCTGCACGAATAAAAGAGGTCGTTGATGACCTTAAGACGACGTGAAAAAGACAAAAGAAAAATGAAGAAGTTCGACAGACAACTATTCGATGCAAGGTACAGACAAGGTAACAAAATTTCCTCTTCATTTAATAAGATATACGTTACAAGACCCGATGGGTCGGAAAAAAAAAAAAAAAAAGATATACATCATTGCGAGCCTCGCGAATACGGCTTGGAAAGGATATACCGTAGGCCGCTCCAAGCTACGAACTCCTCTTTCCGTCTCTGTCCTCCTCAGCCGCGTTCTCTAGTGCGTGTAGCAGACCTATCGGCTCTCGTCCCGTCTCACTTCACTCCATCTCCGAAGTCCCAACCCTAGGGGGAAAAGGGTGGGATAGATTCCCGGGGGCTGTAAAGGCAACGGCGGCAGTGACGAAGATCTGTTTCAAGAAGAGCCGGAGTCACTTTGGAGGCAGCGGCGATGTCAAGGATATGCTCCACCTCCGAATGCTCCGCGACAGCTGCCACCCAACATGTTCTGGCAAGGTCGGCATGCGCTACTTCCACCGTCCCCGCAACAAGTTCCACTGCCCCACCATCGACGCCGACCGCTTCTGGTCCCTCGGCCCTGGCGGCATCAAGGATCCCGCCACAGCTTGTGACGGTGGCTCTGCCCTCTTGACCGGTATCACCCCGCCTTGCTACTCCAAAATTCTCGGGCAGAATAACTTTACCGGCGGCCCCCGTTATTAAACCCCTGTTGTTGAAGGAATTCTTTCTTGAGCCTCCTTTGAAACGACGGAGATCCTCACCGGCCGTTGTTCTCCTCCTCGCCTTCCTCCAAGCCCTAGATATCCCTTCAAGGAGGGCCTCTGGGGTAGAAGACATGGTGTGGGAACCCTCAGAGAAGAAGTGGGGGGCTGAAGAAGGCAGGGACTGGTGCAAGGGAAGTAGCTGAGTAGCTAGGCTCTCAGGTGAAAGAAAGGTACCATCCTATCGACAGGATGAAGCCATGAAGGGAGATTAGGAGGTTTAAATAGCTGACGGATCCTAGCACAGTTATGGTGGCAGGTGTTCCTGGGCCAACTGGTGCGTGCCATGCGTCCCGCATGTCCCCTTCACCGCTATCGAGGGTTGATCGTTCATGAATTTCCGTAGCACGACGCTTGGGATCGCGTTCTGATAGGGGTTCCGAAAAGACTCTTCAGATCGCCTTCACCAAAAAATGGGCTCTGACGTGCACATATTAAATGCCAAAATATCTGGGGGCGACAGTGCACAGGATGCGAGGGGACGGCTTCGGCTGTGCCCATCTCTCTGTACTTCCTACGTTCGAAATTCAAACTCGAAAGTAGGGAGACTAGTGTTGGGTATAAAATACCCCCAGCCGAAGTCCTCAACAAAATCAACAACTCCGCTAGCAAGGCTGACCTTAAAGGCAAGCTTCGTCCGAACTCCTACGGGAGCCGGACTTCGCCCTCGACTCCAACGGCTGCAAAACAGACTGCGTCCGGACTCCTATGGGAGCCAGACTCCGCCGACGACTTCAACAGCAAGGGGATTCCGCCCGAGCTCCTATGGGAGCCGGACTCGGTCCTCAACATCAACTGCTGGCAAGCTTCGTCCGGACTCCTACGAGAGCCAGACTTCGCCCTCGACTCCAACGGCTGCAAAACAGACTGCGTCCGGACTCCTACGGGAGCCGGACTCCGCCGACAACTTCAACAGCAAGGGGACTCCGCCCGGACTCCTACGGGAGCCAGGCTCGGTCCTCAACGTCAACAGCTGGCAAGCTTCGTCCGGACTCCTACGGGAGCCGGACTTCGCCCTCGACTCCAACGGCTGCAAAACAGACTGCGTCCGGACTCCTATGGGAGCCAGACTCCGTCGACGACTTCAACAGCAAGAGGATTCCGCCCAGACTCCTACGGGAGCCAGACTCGGTCCTCAACGTCAACTGCTGGCAAGCTTCGTCCGGACTCCTACGGGAGCCGGACTTCGCCCTCGACTCCAACGGCTGCAAAACAGACTGCGTCCGGACTCCTACGGGAGCCGGACTCCGCCGACGACTTCAACAGCAAGGGGACTCCGCCCGGACTCCTACGGGAGCCAGACTCGATCCTCAACGTCAATTGCTGGCAAGCTTCGTCCGGACTCCTACGGGAGCCAGACTTTGCCCTCGACTCCAACGGCTGCAAAATAGACTGCGTCCGGACTCCTACGGGAGCCAGACTCTGCCGACGACTTCAACAGCAAGGGGACTCCGCCCGGACTCCTATGGGAGCTGGGCTCGGTCCTCAACGTCAACTGCTGGTAAACCCCGTCCGGACTCCTACGGGAGCCGGGCCTCACCTTTAACTTTGATTACAGGAAGACTCCGCCCGGATTCCTACAGAGGCCGGACTCCGACCGCTGCCGAGCTTCAACCGATAGATCTGCGCCCCTTGGCGGCCCTGCTCCACTTCCTACAACGGATCCCGCACTGCTCCATCACCCCTGACAAGCCACAGTAATGGTCGCAGCCCTGCTCCACTCTCTGCGGTGGACCCTGTGCGACCCCATTACTCTCTGACAAGCTGTATCAACGGCCATGATTCTGCTCCGCTCCCTGCGGCAGGTGCTGCGTGACTCCACTACTTCATGGCAGGCTGCAATAACGGCCACAATCCTGCTCCACTTTCTGCAACGGATACCGCGCGATTCTCCCATCCGCTGGCAAATCACGACAACGGACGCTGCTCCACTCCTCGCAACTGATTCCACGTGGCGAGCTACGGCGATAGCCACGATTCCGCTCCACTACCCTTCGTAATAAAGTCCCCCTAACTACGAGCAGCTCACTACCAGACGGTTACAAACATCGCCATCAATCCGTTACCTCCTCTGCCTATAAAAGGGGGACCCAGATACGTTATTCTATAAGCTCATCTCTTATCTCAAAACTCTGCTAAATTCTCCGTTCGAGCGCTCCATTCTTGTTGAGGCAGAGAACTGACTTGAGCATCGGAGGGTCTTGCCGGAGCAACCCCACCTCCAGTTTAGACTTTCCTTGCAGGTCCCGGCGGCGACCGCGACTTCCCCGACTCCAGCTTCTCCGGCGCAAGCGAATTTTTGCACCAACAACTAGCATGTTAATTTTGACTCCTTAACCTAATTTGTACCTTCATGAGTCATTTCTAATCTATCTTAAATTTTTTTAGTAGAAATACAAGTTAAAATATGATTGAATTCATTTGCATTAAAAGTACAATACAATACATTCATAGCTTTAGTATTAAGTTGAGCCAATTTTTATCAATCTCATCCTATTTTTTTTCAGGTTTGGTTGATTCCACACTATCAATTAATTTAGTGGGTGTGTGAGGTTCATTGACTATGATACTCCATATTATTAGAAAAATCAGATAGGATACATGCATAGATTTTAAAAATCTTTTAAAGAGCAGCGAAAAATGAATCAGATTAAATCCTTGAACCCCACATGCATTAAATCTCATCTAATCCTACCCAAGTCTAGGAATAAAGATATGTATATAATCTGAAAATAAAATCAAAGATAATATCAAATCTCAATACTTTTGTATAGGTAGAAATACACTGCTTCTCATGATCTCAGATTCGAAGGTTCTTGAGCCGTACACGTGTCCAACCTCTACAGGCATCCATCTAGATCAACCTTGAATCTTTTTTTCATGGTAGATCTTTCTTCTCTAAGTAGGATCTTTGCCTTTTTGAACTTTAATCAGTAATTGATCTTGACTGTAACTTCAAGTCTTGAACTGCAGCCTTCTTTTTCTTATTCCTTGCTGTAAAAGAGACCCTTCTCTACTCTTAGCGTGTAGAAGATGGACACCCAACCCTTGGGCATGAGAAAGAGAAAAGAGAGAAAGGATGAGGCATGGAGAGGAGAGAGGAAGAGTTTTGAATTCACAAAATTCAATTAATTGAAACCCTAATAGCCTATCTCTTTATATAGACCCTTCCTTGATCCAAATCAAGAACCAATCAACTTAAAAAAGCTAGTCCTTATCTTATAAGGATTTCTATCTTTTTAATCTGATTATTTCATTAAAATCAGACTTAATTGGTAGGATCTTAACCTCTTTTGACAAGCAGATGGGGCACCCTAGTCAACATAGGTAGATTGAGTGGGCGTCCCTCATCAAAAGAGGCAGGTAGTTGGGGCACCAACCCTTGGCACCCCTTCTAGAGTTTTCATGCAAGAGAGGGGGGCATGGCCCTTCTCTCTCTCCTTCCACACGCCCCCTCTCTCTCTCCTTCCACATAAAACCAAGAAGAGGGGGCAGGCCCCTCTCTCTTCCTCATACCATTCCAGGGGGTTGGCGCCCCTTGGACCTTCCGAAAAAGGAGGATGGCACCATCTCTTCTTTCCATCAATTCTCTATTTCAAAAAAAAAAATCAAGGAGATAAGGAGAAGATTAGATTGCCAACTGATTGATATGATCTAATCCTCTTAGGCTCATAATTAGGCACCCAGTTAGACCCTAATGGATTTAGATTAGATTCAATACAATGGACTTGATCGCATCGAAGTCCTGAGAAGAACTAGATTTAACCATGTGCTAGCATGGTTCTCTTAAACCCAATAAAATTTTGATAAATCCTAATCCAATTAGAACTTCATAATTTTAATTGATAAATTCAAGATTAAATCTCCTAATGTATGACCCCATAAGTTTAATTCTATCTGGTGGTGAGATATATTAGGATTTTCATCTCAAAATCATCGAAACTCCTTTCGATGGGTTAGAATATTTCCAACTCTACCCTTCGAGGATCATCAATCATCAAGACGATGTCCAATGAATCTCACAATCTGTAGGAACCAGATCTAGGGTTTCAGGGTTAGATCTTGAAACTTTTTCAAGATCAGACAGTGGAAGACTAAAATAAATCAAAATTTATTTTATAAAACTAGAGAATTCCTAGATCTAAGATCCTATTACATGATTATTACATAGCATTAAATCAGAAATTAAAATATATAGAGCATGAACTACATGTTGATCATATTAACATGTTTCTATACTACATCTAATGTATGTATTAAATAATAGATCAGATCTATTACCTTGCAAGTTAGACGTTCTAACCTTGCTGGTCTGGGTTTGAGAATGATGTTGTGAGCCACACACGTGTTCGGCCTCTAGAAGTCATCCACACGAGCCCACGAATCTCGATCAGAAGTTTTGCTTTAGGAAATCAGCACAGTATGCTAGTACTGCGCTGATCCTTCTTCGATGGTTGATCAGGTGCCTCTTTCTTCTTGATTTGGACTCTTCCAAAGATGAGAAGTATGAGAAGGAGTTTTAGATCTGAGATGCTCTCAGAAAACTCAAGATGGAGGAAGGGAAGAGATGAAACTAACAATCCTAGAAGAAGACCCTCTTCTTCTTCTCTTTACTCTCTCCTAGACACCCTATCTTGTGTTTATTATATCTCTATAACCCAAAGGTCTTTCTCTTTGATTTTTGGATGTCCCAAAGGTCTCTCAAATCTATATATTCTTCAAAAATTTCATAAAGAAACTCATTTTATAGAGAGAGATATGATAGAGTCCTTGTCTAGGTCAAATACCTAGTCAAGGCTTATCCAAACATGGCAAGATAAGGGGCGCCCAACTCTTGGGCTCCTCCTCATTATTTTCATGCATGGACCACCAGCAAAGGGTGCACAATGTGTGCCCTAAAATTCATAAAAATTTCAAAAAAAATTTAGATAAATTTGATACAAAAAGAAAAGAGTTTTGAATTTCTAAAACTCTATCTCATAGAATTTGAAATCTAAACTTATTCCTACTTTGATTTGATCCACAACCACTTTTCATGTATGAAAGAAAAGTGGAAGCCTTTTGGACGTGGGAAAGACCTGGGAGAGGGCTTTTGTCGCACAAAACAAGAAGGGATTGGTGTGGAATAAGAGAGAGGGCATGGGGGGCTTATGTGGCACAAGGTGGAATCCTAGTCTTACTAGGATTCTATCTTATGACTTGTTTTAATTTTATTTCTCAAATCAAATCAAATTAAAATTTGATCAACCCAATTAAAATAGATCTTAACCTAATTAAAAATCTAATTTAATCATATTAAATTAGATTTAAATCTAATTTAATTTTTTAATTAAATTAAAAATTAGGTTGACCCAAGTCCTAATTGAACTAGGACTAGTTTTTTCCTTGCACTTGGCTTATCCAATAAACCAATTGGACTTGATCCAATCAAGCCCAAACTAAATCTAATTAAATCATATTCAATTAGACTTAATCTCAGCCCATTGGCTTAATCAAATTAAGTCAATTAGCAATCGAATTGCTAATCGATCCTCTTGCAACACTTGTACTAGGTTAAATGTCAATCGTATTAATCATTTAACCCTAGAATAATTCTTAATCATTGATCAACCATCTGATCAGATCATGAACTCTAATGTGTGTGATCTCATAGGTCCGAACCTAAGTCGGTAGCACAGAAATAAATTTTTGTACCAATCGAAGTGACCATCTAGCAATGGTACCCGACGATCGGATAGGTCGAATGTGTAGAATAACATCCTTAGAACCCATGCGGATATAGTTTCTATATAATTCATCCCCTTGACCAAAATGATCATAGGATACCTTAGAGTTCCACTATCAACTCTGATCAGGTTATCCACATGGTATTTCAAAATATCAAATCTATCTGATGGATTACCCTGGCCAAGGTTTTTCTAAATTGAAATACAGTGACTCATTCTTCTCCAACTCTTGGAGTGGTCAATCCCATCTCGATCACACTCTGACTTCATAAGTACTTGACTATGCCTAGAAGCCTTCCATCACTGAATTAAAAATTCAGTTAGTCCAGTACCAAAGTACAGTGAGTTGCTTGCAAGTCACTGAGGTGATCTCAGGTCTAAGGGACACTTATACCTATATCCCATCAGAGATATTCTCGACAGCAGAATACTCTGGAGTTGGTCATGTTCAATGATGATATACCCTTACATCTCACTTGTATGCCATACCAGTGTCTCCACACTCCTTGATTAAGAGGACAACCAACCCATATGGCCTACAGCGATCTATGCTCAATAGAAGCTGTCGTCCTTATTAACAGCCTATCATTTGGTCGTAAACAGTTTTAAGGACTAATCGATAAATCTTTTGTTTATCGAATCTGAATAGTCCTAAGGACTTCATCATAACAACAGAGTTCATTAGAAGATGAAAGCTTATGATGAAAATACCAAATATATTTTATTTATTAACAAATCAATTACAATACTTGGTTGCTCAACCATCAACAGCTTGACGATTGGCTTTTGGGACATATTTTCCAACACAATCCACAAGTGATACCTAGCAGTATGTAGTAGCAATCTAGTAGAATAAAAGTGTGAACCCCTAGGTACAGTTATTGTATGATTCTATCCTTCTATCGTGAGTCCCGACTTGATGAAGGTCATGGAGAACTCACCAGATCTCATCGTCAGTCATATGCAAGATTGGCTCGATTCAAATTTATTTGTGAATCCCATGAAAACTTTTTTTCAGTATTCACAATTGCTTTAGCCAAAGATTTTTTGATCTCAGTCTCACAAGTTGCATAAGACTTCTCCTTTTCTATCAAGATCAATAGATTCTATCTAGGTGCATCCTACTCCTAACAGCGAATCTGAACCTACTATAGCCAATATATACAGTAAGGATCTGAATGACTAGGGATCTAGAAAATATGCAGTCAAACTTAGTAGTCTCGCTATGAATAGCCAATGACATCGCAGGTCAAAAGATCACTCACACCACTTCAATATTGAGAAGACCACTGATGAGTGAGTAGACAATCAAGTAATTTTTTATGTTGGTTTGCTTAGTGCAAGTTATTCTCTAACAACCATCCGCACCCTCATCCCAATGTCCCTACACTGTAAATCTGAGACTCATCTGCCCACAAGGGAGGTGAATTGTGCATCGATCTCGAATGGATTGATCACTATTCTCCATGATGATTCTTTGATCAAGAGCATTTACAAACTAACCACTAATTAATGTATGTCTTAAATTCTCAATACCTTGAGAATATACAAAAATCATCCTTATTAATTTTTAAGATAAATCATGGACACATAAACATGATTAAAATAAAAAAATCTTTTATTTATAATAAAAATATTATAAATATAAAATTAAGTCCTAAAATTATAAAATGTATCAGCCAATAATTGACTTCTAGGACACATATCTAGCAAACTCCCATTTAATCTAGAGCCAATTGATCATATACCTAAGACCCATCTTCTCAAGATGAGCTTCAATCTTCTACTAGCTGAGAGGCTTGGTCAGTAGGTCTACCACATTATGCGCAGAGTTGACTCTCTGCACCTCGACAAACTTTTTCTCGAGGTATTCGCGTATGATGTGGAATCACTACTCTGTATGCTTGGACTTCTAATGAGACCTAAGCTCCTTAGCAAGGGCTATAGTGCCATTGTTGTCACATGCAGTGTGATGAAATCTGATGGCATCACACCCAGCTCCGTAATAAACTTCTTCAACCGAAAAGCTTCCTTAACAGCTTCAGAAGTGGTAATGTACTTGACTTTTATGATCGAATCTGCAATGATCGGCTGTTTAAAACTCTTTCAGCTAACCACACCATCATTATACAAGAAGATACACCCCAATGTAGACTTTCTATCATCAATATCAATCATGAAGTCTGAATCAGTGTATCCCTCAACTTTCAACTCCGATCCTCCATCAAAAACCAATAATAAATCCTGAGTCCTTCTTAAGTACTTAAAGATATTTTTCACAGCAATCTAATATTCTTCACCTAGATTCGCCTGATATCTGCTCCTGACACTCACGACAAGGGCTATATTAGGTCGTGTATATAACATGGCATACATGAGGCTCCCTATTGTCGAAGCATAAGGGATCTTGCTCATACACTAAATCTTCTCAGGTGTGTCAGGATACATCTTCTTGGAGAGATGAATGCCATGTCTAAGGGATAAGAGACCCCTCATGGAGTTTTTTTATGCTAAACCTCTTCAGCGTCTCCTCTATGTACATTTACTGTGAGAGTCCCATCATTCTCTTAGATCTATCTCTATAGACCTTTATACTAAGAATGTAGGAAGCTTCTCCTTGGTTTTTCATGATGAATTCTTTTGATAACCATACTCTGACTGATGTCAGCATAGGAATGTTATTTTCAATCAGGAGGATGTCATCCACATACAATACGGAGAATGTGACAGCGCTCTCATTGATCTTTTTGTACACACACGGCTCCTCATTTTTGATGAAATTAAATATTTTGATCACATCATTAAAGTGAGTGTTTCAATTTTGAGATGCTTGCTTGAGTCCATATATAAATCTTTGTAGCTTGCAGACCTTGTGATCACTATCACTGGATGTAAAATTCAAAGGCTGCTCCATATAGATATCTTCTTCAAGATATCCATTTAGGAAAGTAATTTTCACATTCATCTACCAAATTTTATAATCATGAAAAGCTGCTATTGTAAGCAAAGTATGGATGGATTTCACCATGGTCACAGGCGAAAAAGTTTTATGATAGTCAATACCTTCACGTTGACTGTAATCTTTCGTAATTAACCTTACCTTATAGATCTCTACCTTACCATCTGATCTATTTTTTTTGTTATAAATTTATTTACATCCAATAGGTACAATACCTTCAAATGGATCTACTAAGGACCAAATCTGATTGGAATGGACGGAGTCAATTTTTGACTTCATCGCTTCCATCCATTTTTCGAAGCCAATATCTAACATTACCTCATCGTAGATCTTGGTATCATTCCTAATATCCCTATCTCCCACAAGGAATGCTTCCTCTAAATTCTCTGTAAGAATACTTAAGTACCTTTCAGGAGGATGGAAGACCCTACTAGATCTATAAGGTGGAGGAGATATCATATCTATTGGCTCATTATTGGATTCAGGTTCTTGGACTCGATGCTCTTCAGAGATTTTTTCTTCGAGCTCAATCTTTCTCCCACTACCTCCATCTTGGATATTTTTTTTTCTAATAAGATGGTATGATGGCTCACAATCATATTATGACTCTCAGGAAGATAGAAGTAGTATCCCATAGTTTTCTTAGGATACCTTATAAAGTGAGCCCTAAAGGACCTAGCCTCTAACTTGTCTACTTGCTGTCGCTTGATATAGATCGAACATTCTCAAATCTTGAGATACCCAAGAGTTGGTTTCTTACTATGCCATAACTCGTATGGTATGATAAAAATGGATTTAAAGAGAATCTGATTCAAAAGATAAATCGCAAAAAGTAATGCATGTCCCTAAAAAAAACTAGGAAGATCTGTGAAGCTCATCATGGATCGGACTATATCTAATAGGGTCTGATTCCTCCTTTTAGATATCCCATTGAGCTGAAGCATCTCTGGAGGTATCCAATGTCAGACTATGCCATTATTCTTGAGATAGGCTCAAAATTTTCTATTAAGATATTCTTCTCCTCGATCTGATCGAAGAACCTTTTTAAATTTTTTGATCTATTTTTCTACTTCATGTCTAAGTTCTATAAACTTTTCAAAGGCTTCAGACTTATGGTGCATCAAATACACAAATCTATACCGTGAATAATCATCAATAAAAATTATAAAGTAGATATAGGTACCCCTGACTTGTACATCGAATGGATCACACACGTCAATGTGTACCCGAGCTAATATCTTAGTGGTCTTTTTTTTATCCCACAAAGAGTAGCTTAGTCATTTTTTCTTCAAGACATGATTCATAAATCGGATAAGACTCAAAAGTCAATGGTCTAAGAAGACCATCTTTCTCTAGTTTGTTGAGTCTGTCCTCTCCTATATGGCCTAGCCTAAGGTGTCAAAAATATTTTTAGCTTATCCTATCTCTAAGTCTCTTAGACCCTATGACATTCACAGTTTGTTCATTAATATTGACACTCGCATCTATATGCAAATAATAAAAATCATCAATCAAGAAAGCACGTGTAACAAATTTATTTTCAAAATAAATTGAATATATATCTTTATTGAAATAAAAATTATAATTATCATGTACCAGCATAGATATAAAAATTAAATTTCTACTGGTTATAGGTACATAATAGCAGTCTTTCAAAATTAAACTAATTTCTAATAGTAATTGCAAAGGGTAGACTCCGATGGCCACAGCAGCAACCTTTACCTCGTTGCCGACTCGGAGAGTGATCTCGCCTTCTCTCAGCCCTCTTACTTCTTCAAGATCCTGCATGAAAGTGCACAAATGAGCACTTGAATGAGAATCTAGAATTTAACTAGAAGAATAAGAAACTGTTAGATTAGTTTCTATAACGAGCATATCAGACATACCTGTAGAAGGTGCATCCTTCTTTCTACTCTTGATAGTCGCCAGATAGGTCGGATAATTTTTTCTCCAGTGATCTTCGATATTGCAATGAAAATACTTTTTTTTGTTGTCGGCCTTCTTCAGAACCTACTTCTTGGGTTTGGCCTCATTCTTTTGCTTCTTTACAGGCTTCTTCTTCTTCTTGAAAGAAGACTTTCTCTTAAAGAAAATCCGCTTCACAGTCAAAACTGTATCTCTTGAACTCTTCAAGGTATCCTCTGCTATTACCACCATGTTTAGTAACTCGGACAAAGTGCTATCAATTTTATTCATATGATAGTTCATGATGAATTATCCATACGAATTAGGAAGAGATTGGAGGATCAAATCCACCTGCAATTCCTTATCCATGTTCATGCCGAGCTTCTGAAGCTCCTCGATGTCAATGATCATTACCAAACAATGATCATTACGATTCTACTCATCGTACAACTCTTGTAGGTGAGTCAATATCTCTTTGACAGTCCTCATATCTTCATGCTGTTGCTGAAAATCATTAGACATGGATGCTAAAATATAACACTTCACCTTGTTATCTTCATCTATCCACTTCTCAAGTATGGCTCATTGATCAGAGGATGGACGAGCTGGTAACACAGGTGCATCCTAATCAAGGATATGGATAAGTTTTTCAAAACTGAGAACTATTCTAAAATTTTAGAGCCAGTCTTTATAGTTTGTACTGATCAACCTATTAGTATCAAGGATATGAGCTAAAGGGTTGAAACTCGACATGATTATCTACAGAAAGAACAGTTTCTAGTTAGATATTTGTACTTATAAAAATATATTTTTTAAAGACTTTAAAAAATAAACAAAGCTCTCACATTTTCTCGAATTTTTCACACTTCTCGGATGAAAAAATAGAAATCTATATGCGATCAGTTTCAAATGGGTACTGCAGTCCCATTAATCTATACACACCTCACCTAACAGTTATTAGTGAGCATAGACCAATGAGTGGACAACACCTTGTCCATTGCTTCACTAAGCAAGATGTAGTGGGCTTGGTCTCTAAATCCTGTGACCTCATCTAACAATTATTGGCATATTTCTTAGTTAAATCAGACCCATCGTTCACCAGCAGGTGCATAGCTGTCATTGGGATCCTCACCTAATAGTTATTAGGCCCAACCCCATCTCTATCCTGAGGCATCTATTGCCAATAGAGTGGTTGTATCTTCTCAATACAACTAAACCATAGTAACCAGCCGAGAATGATCAACGCCAAGAAGACACCGCATCTCTACAATGGTGGAAGACCATTAGACTTAATATTTAGTGAGAAGATTTGAGTTTATGTCTCTTCTAAATTAGCAAATATGACATCTAACTAATCAAATTCAGATTAGCAGATCCATATGTTTGACCATCCTAGTCGGCATGGGTGAACTCGAGTCAACAAGCAACCTAGTGTGAAACTGAATCTCCCAAAATGGTCAGATAAATTAAGATGAGTGAGGGTCCCCTCGTTGCTTTCTTTAGATACTAATCAAAATTGATCAGGTCAGACAACAAAACTAATTAAATAACTACCATCTATATACTTATCTTAGACACCAAATTGATCGATTAGAATCGATCAGGTTAACTTATTGAAACGGGTACAAACCACTGAGCCAAATTTGATCTTGACTCAATTAACTCACATCAAAATATGAATCAATACGACCAACTATTATTAAACTCAATTTTGATCTCTTTTAAACTAATCCTAATCAACCATTGATTAGATTTAATCAACTGCTCAAAATCGACAATGGGTTCTAGTCTGATCTAATCAATTTGATCCTAATTATAGTTTGATCACTAGACCTAATTTGTTCAATCCATACCCACATGCAATAATATAATTTTTAGATTCTAAAAATAATTTTTAAATTATATTTCATTGCATGCATTAGTAGCTTATGTTGCCCAGCTATGCAACCCAAGAGGGGGGGTGAATTGGGTTTCTAAAAATTTTAAGCCCAACAAATAACTTATGAAGAACAAAACAATGGCTTTAAATCAATATTAATTACCTAAAGTAGTATTGCAAGGATATAATAAAGAAATAAGATAAAGCGATAAAGCACACCACAAACACAAGGATTTATAGTGGTTCGGTGCTAACCTTGCACCTACATCCACTCCCCAAGATCCCACTTGGAAATTTCAATCCACTATCCTTTGTATTCAACCCGAATACAAAACATCGGAAACTCCGACACTAGCTATCCCAAGCTAGAATACAAGACGTCGGAAACTCCGACCCTAGCTATCCCAAGCTAGAACACTTGTTTTCCGGTTACAAGCAAACCCAAAACACTCCGATTTCAGGTTCGGATCAACCTTTCCTTGTTTTGGAAATCCTCCAAAAACAAGAGCAAGAACTCACAAAGAGTAAGAATATTTAGAGCACAGATGAATACAATAACAGCTCCTTAAATGAGCAAATATAACAATAAAAGCTTTACTCAAATGAAGAACCCCTTTTTCAGATTTTCTCAAGATGAATGAACGGTTGAACGCTTGAGAAGAGGTTGATTGTTGATTGAAGATCTCTTGAAAGCTTTGAACGATCTCTAGATCAAGATTGAAATGATAGGCGTGAAGAATTCTCTCCTTGAAAGATCTTCCTTTTCTCTTTCACAATCTCTCTGGTATATTGTGGATCCTCTCTCTTTTTCTCTATGGATATTTCGTTGATCTCAGGCTTTTTCTTGCAAATTTTGGATCCTCTCTTCTGTTCTTCTCTTTTTCCTCCTTTTTCTCTTTACCTTTGATTTCACGTTTGATCCGCTATTTAATCTGCAATTTCTTTCATCAAATTAAGCATTCTGTAGCATTAGAAGCAAGAGAAAATAATTTAGGCAGATAAAGAGCCGTTAGAGGATTTTTAGGAAGCATAAATGGCAATTAAAATGGGCAAAAAAATAGCCGTTGCTGATATTTTCCATCGCAGGGGTCGACTCATGAGTCGACTCATGCTTCAGGGGTCGACTCATGAGTCGACCTCTGTTGCAAAAACCAGAGAATGCTTTTCTGAAATTTCTTGGCTCAAATTAGCAGGGGTCGACTCATGCCTTGTGGGTCGACTCATGAGTTGACTCACAGGTCGTGCCAAGCCAGAAAACTAGCGTGCCAAGGAGAATTTTTGCGTGCCAATCAGCTCACAGTGCCATGAGTTGACTCATGAGTCGACTCATGCACTTCAAACCTTCATAACTTCAAAAATATAAGTCCAAACACAATGAAATTTTCACCAATAGATTTCAAATCATTTGTTCTACCAAATGATACTATCAAATCAGGATTTTAGTGAAATTACGATTTTGCCCTTGAAGAGCATAAGGACTTTTTCATTTTAAAATTTTGTATCCCTTCAATCTGCTTTGTAATCATCAAGATCAATCTAGGAGCAACAATCTCCCCCTTTTTGATGATGACAAAACATATGAACAAAAATATTTATGTTAATGCATTAATTTCAAAAGAATCCATTATAGGTGTATATGCTTGAAAAGAGTATGATTCTTTTGGCATGTAATATAAATGCAAAAATAGTTTGTCCATTTTCTTAAGGATTTGAAAAGGGTATTAGATCATTTTGAGTTCAAGATATATCAGAGCAAGAGAAGATAAATAACTTTTTCTATGTATCAGAGCAAAAATAATTTTTACAATGATATCAGAAAAGATTTTATAATGTATCAGAGCAAAAAAAATTTTAATGTATCAGAAAAAATTTCATACAGTATCAGAGCAAATGTTATAATATATTAGAGAAACCTTCACACTGTATCGGATCAAATGTTATCATGTATCAGATCAAGTTGAAAGAAATTGTAGGATGTATCAGAGTAAAACAAATTTCTTATTGATGTATCAAGGTGAGTAAAATTTCAAAAGCAAGTTTGAATATCAGAGCTTATATAAAAAAAATACTTATTTGCATTGTACTCATGATTTTGCTTTTGATGGATAACTTTTTGTTAAAGTTCTGTCTGATACCAAATTTTGATACCAAAATTTCTCAAAGTTTTGTTTAATCTTTCAATCCTTGTTTTTGTCTAATTTCTTCAATATTTGTTTAATTTCTTCAATATTTTCTTCAATATTTATTTTAATTTAATTTCTCTCTCTTTTTTTCATAATTTAGGGTTTTGCTTTTTGTCTAATTTTAATTTTTGTTTAATTTTAATTTCTTCCCCTTTTTGACATCATCAAACATAGTTAACTCTTCCTTTTCTTTTTCTGAAATATTCTTTAATTTCTTCCTCTTTAGAGTTTTTCACAGATGTTTGCTCCCCCTTAATATAGCAATTATCAATAGCAAACAACAACAAGGAGAAGATAATATTTCAACAGATGTATCGGAGATTGAAATATAACCAAAATATAATCATTACAAAGAGGTAGAAATATAGGTAAAAGATGATTCCATTAATATCATAATTGTTTCAATACATAAAATTCAACCAGCTAAATGTCAATACATGGCCCCAAGGTATAGATCCTAGAACAAGATACTAACTCCTAGAATCTAGATAAGTCAATGATCAGAGTCATCAGATATAGGGTGAGGAGATGATGGATCAGAAGTGCGTCCTCTACCCCGTCTGCCTCTGCCATGAGTAGGAGAACGAGATGAACTGGGAGGCTGAGAATGCAGAGATACTAGGGCTGATACCATGAGTCTGATAGAATCAAGTACGTTCAGTGCTCTAGAAATAGATTGAAGTAGAGCAGTGAACTGGGTGGTAGCATGCTCACTCGATCCTCTGATCTCTTTCCTCAGTAGCTCATATCCACCTTCTAATGCTCCTCTGAGCCTTCCAGCCTCTGCAGTGAGGTCTGTGACCTCAATAGTAGACTCCTGTGGCTGGGGATGGGCCAATGCAAGAACTTGCCCCTGCAAGTCAAGAACTCTGCCAGTAAGTCTCCAGACTGTATCCTCAAGCTGCTGTATCCTGACGGACTGATCTGAAATCATCTGAAATACAGTGGAGATGTGGGGAGTAATGGTCTGATCAGAAGAAGTAGCTCCAGGTGCAAAAGAAGTACTACTCCACTGGCTAGACAACAAAGAAGCCACACGCTGAGATATATGCTCGATCTGATCATCAGCCAGTCTGAACTCTGATGGAAGTGCTCTGCTCTCTGGCTGATACACTGGTGTGGGCATCCTAGTAAACTCAGAAGGGCCAGCCTCAGTATCAAGAATGAACTGGGTATCTGGTGAAGCTGCCCTGAAATCATGTACAGGAGAAGATGGACCTTCTTCTTCTACTCTGCCTTCAGTTCTGTCTTCAGCTCTTTCCTCAGCTCTCTCCTCAGCTCTTTCTTCAGAGCCCTTGATCCAACCACCAACAGTCTTTGTAATTCTCATTCGGTGCAGGCTGTGTTGGTTGAAAGTGTCCACATGTGAGAGCTTGGTAGGTGTCTCCCCCTCACAGCTAACTCCAAACCTCCTAAATACTCTAGTAAGGGCCATACCATAAGGCAAGTGTGCCTTGGATCTGTTCAAAGTTTCTCTCATGGCCTCTATCATAAGTGCAGGGAGGTTTAGGGGGGTCTGAGTGATGATATGAAACATGACACATACATCTCTGCCAGATAGTAAGTCATGTCTACCACTCCTAGGAAAGAATAGTTTTGTCACAATCTGATGCAGGACCCTCATCTCAATGGACAGTAGCTTTGCTTCCAATCTGTTTAAACTTCCTGAAAAATCTTCTCCTAAGATAATTCTGATCCCTTCTTCTTTAATTGGGAGTTCCATATATGAGTATCCTTCACTAGGCAACTGAAGTATCTCTCCCAATATCCTAGAATCCAAACAGATGTCAATCCCCTTTACAGTTGAAGTCACAGACCCATTTCCATAATTTAGGTTCTGGTAGAACTCTCTGACTAGATCAACATAGGTGACTTCCTTAAGAGAGCAATAAAGTTCCCATCCTTGATTTTTGATCTTGGTAGCAAAAGTAAAGCCTTCTTTCTCAAAGAACCGAAAATCTATATTTTTCCCGGTTTCTACTTTTCTATCAGAAAGAAGATTTACACTGGGGCTTATGGAGGATTGAGAGGGACCTTGAGCAGGTACTGAAACTGGATTGAGAATAGTGGAAGACTGAGCATGCCTTTTCTTTCGGACAATTTCCTCAGGCTCTCGGATTGATTTCCTTCTTTGGGGAAGTTTCATCTTTGGAGCCATATCCAATAAAGTAGCAGACAAGAAGACTTGAATTCAGTGGAGGAGGGATCACAAAAGAGTAAAGAAGAATTTTGGTGGAGAAAAGAAGTGGATTTTGAATGAACGGTGAAGTTCTAGGGCACGTTCCACCCGCGCCTATCACTGCGAGAAAGCACAGAAAAGTCCTTTTCAAAAGAGGCGATTTTTGGTGGAGAGAAGGAGGTAGAATTGCCTCAAATTTGATCCTTGAATTTGGAGCAAAAGGAGTTGGAGAAGACGGCTTTTGGAAGAAGAACGATGGGAAGATGAGTCATCTCACAAACAGGGTTCCCGTTTAAAAAAAAATGAGCCCGTGGGAAGTTTGTGGGATTTACAAGTTTGCCATTGAGTCGACTCATGGGGGTCGACTCATGAAGTTCAGAAAATCAAAAAAAATAAGAATAAATTCCAGAAAAATTTGAAATTTTGAGTGAAGGAATTTTGCTCAATGATAAGTTTTTAGAGTGATAAATCTGAGCTTTTGAAACCAGGATAGATGTTGAAAATTGAGCTCTAAGAGTTTTTGACATCTATTCTTTGGAAATTGAGAAATTTCAGACAAATGGATCTAGAATTTCTAGATTTCTCCTAATTTCACAGAATCTATCCTCACTAAGGGCCTTTGTAAAGATATCGGCTAATTGATTTTCAGTGCTAACATATTCAAGAATTATATTTTTATTTTGAACATGTTCTCTTATGAAATGATGTCTTATCTCAATATGTTTAGATCTTGAGTGTTGTATTGGATTTTTAGATAGATTTATAGCACTTGTATTATCACATTTTATTGGTGTTTCATTAAGTTTGATTCTAAAATCTTCGAGTTGTTGCTTAATCCACAAGATTTGAGCACAACAACTTCCGGCTGCAATGTATTCGGCCTCAGCCGTAGACAGTGCCACTGAATTTTGTTTCTTGCTAAACCATGAGATTAGGTTAACTCCAAGAAATTGGCAAGTTCCACTTGTGCTTTTTCTATCTAATTTACATCCAGCAAAATCAGCATCAGAATATCCTAACAAATTAATTTGTGAGTCCTTAGAGTACCATAACCCTATAGTTTGTGTACCATTTAAGTATCTAAGGATTCTTTTAACAGCATTCAAATGAGATTCCTTAGGATTAGATTGATATCTTGCACATAAGCAAACACTAAACATGATATCAGGCCTACTTGCAGTTAGATATAATAATGAGCCAATCATACCTCTGTAGTATTTTAAGTCTACGCTTTTACCTTCATCATCCTTGTCAAGCTTACTTGAGGGACTCATTGGTGTGCCAATAGGTTTACAGTTCTCCATTCCAAATCTTTTGAGTAGTTCCTTGGTGTACTTGCTTTGGGTGATGGAGATTCCCTCTTTTGATTGTTTGATTTGGAGTCCAAGAAAGAAAGTGAGTTCTCCCATCATGCTCATCTCGAACTCTCCCTGCATAAGCTTAGCAAAGTCTTGACAAAGAGATTCATTAGTAGACCCAAAAATTATGTCATCAACATAAATTTGTATAATTAGCATATCATTTTGGTTTCTTCTAATAAATAGGGTTGTGTCTACATTGCCTCTTGAGAAACCATTATTTAGTAGAAATTTGCTTAGCCTTTCATACCATGCTCTAGGTGCTTGTTTTAGACCATATAAAGCTTTATTTAATCTGAAGACATGATTGGGAAAAGCATGATTTTCAAATCCTGGGGTTGTTCTACATATACTTCTTCAGAAATATATCCATTTAAAAATATACTTTTAACATCCATTTGAAATAGTTTGAATTTCATAAAGCAAGCATAAGCAAGTAGAAGTCTAATGGCTTCTAATCTAGCAACAGGTGCAAAGGTTTCATCAAAATCAATTCCTTCTTCTTGATTATATCCCTTAGCAACCAGTCTTGCTTTATTTCTAATTACATTTCCATGCTCATCTAACTTGTTTCTAAAGACCCATTTTGTGCCAATTATTGAATAATCTTTAGGTCTTTTCACTAAGGTCCAAACATTATTTCTTTCAAATTGACTGAGTTCTTCTTGCATAGCATTAATCCAGTTATGATCATTTTCAGCTTCTTCAAAAGTTTTAGGTTCAAGTTGAGATACAAAAGTACAATGATTAAGTACATCTCTAAGTGAAGAACGTGTTTTTACCCCATGCATAGGATTATCGATAATTAATTCCTTAGGGTGGTTGTGAACATACCTCCATTCCTTGAGTAAGTCATTTGTACCTTGAGGTTGTTCTTGAATTTCTTCACCTTTCTCATTTTGTTCATCTTCTTGATCCTTGTCTTCTGGAGTTGCTGAATCTTTCAGAGTGATCTCCTTCATACCTTCTATTAGTGGATCTGTATCATCAACACCCTCATTCTTCCTTGAAGGAGGATCGTTAGATTCATCAAAGACAACATGTATGGACTCCTCAACTACTAAGTTTCTTTTGTTGAACACTCTAAATGCTTTACTAGTGGAGGAGTAACCTAGAAGGATTGCTTCATCTGATTTTGCATCAAATTTACCAAGTTTTTCTTTGCCATTATTTAATACAAAACATCGGCAACCAAAAACATGAAAATAGGCAATATTTAGTTTTCTTCCTTTCCAAAGTTCATAGGGGGTTTTCTTTAAAAATTATCTTATTAAAGCATGATTTAAAATGTAACATGCTGTGTTAATAGCTTCCGCCCAAAAATATTTTGGAAGGTTGCTTTAACAGAGCATGGTACGGGCCATTTCTTCTAAGGTTCTATTTTTCCTTTCAATTACCCCATTCTGTTGGGGTGTCCTAGGAGCAGAGAAGTTGTGGCCAATTCCATTTTCATCACAAAAATTTTTAAAGTCATGATTTTCAAATTCTGTTCCATGATCACTTCTAATATTTTGAATTGAAAACCCTTTTTCATTAGTGACTTTTCGATGAAATTTCGTGAAAATATGAAAAGTTTCATTTTTGTGAGCTAAAAAGAAAACCCAAGTAAAACGAGAGTAATCATCAATTATTACAAATCCATATCATTTTCCTCCTAGACTAGTGGTTTTAGTTGGTCCAAATAAATCCATATGTAAGAGCTCTAAAGGTCTAGAAGTTGAAATAGTGTTTTTGGATTTAAATGATACTCTAGTTTGTTTACCTAATTGGCATGCATCACAAATTCTATCCTTTTCAAAATTTAATTTTGGCAAACCGAGAACTAAATCCTTTTTGATTAATTTTGAAAGAGAATGCATGCTAATATGTGCAAGTCTACGATGCCACAGCCAACTAGTCTCATTTATTTTAGCATTTAAGGAAACTAGGCATTGCATGTCTAATTTAGTTAAATCATTCAAGTCTACCATATAAACATTGCCATGCCTATGTCCTATAAATTTAATGCCATCGTTAATAGGACTCGTCACAATGCATACAGATGATTCAAAACTTACTTTATACCCTTTATCACAGAATTGACTAATGCTGAGTAAGTTATGCTTTAAACCTTTAACAAGTAAAACATTCTCAATGTATTTGGAGGGAGTGATACCAATGTTACCTATCCCGATGATCTTTCCTTTGCCATTATCTCCAAAGGTGACCATCCCTCCATCCTTAGCATCAAGCGTGATGAATTGTGATTCATCACCAGTCATGTGTCTCGAGCATCCGCTGTCAAGATACCATTTCCTGTTTCCTTCTTGGGATGCTAGACACACCTGCAAGCACAGATCAAGTTTCTGTCTTAGGTACCCAAGCTTTCTTGGGTCCTTTCAGGTTAGTCAGAATGGTTCCTTTTGGAACCCATATTTTCTTTGTGTTTGCATATTTGTTAATAAGACATGTGTATGATTTATGTCCTATTCTTCCACATTTAAAACAAGTAATATTTGTAGGCTTTTTGCTTGAATAATTTGCATAAATATCCTTCAAAAATTTTTGTTTCTTCAGGGGTTTATAACCAAGTCCAGCCTTATCATATATAGCTTTCTGATTATCAAGGATCATATTTAGCTTGTTTGAACTTAAGGTGAACTTATCTACTATAGATTTCAGCCTGTTAATTTCATCCTTAAAGTTTTGATTTTCTTGAATCAATGTGAATTTTTCAATTGAAAGAATTTCAGCTTGTTTCACTAAGGACTGATTTTTCAATTTCAGCTCTTTGTTTTTCTTCCCTAGTTTCTTTAATTCATCAATTGAATCATAGAAAGCTTCATGCAATTCTTCAAAAGTAAATTCACTAGTGGATTCAGAAGTTACCTCATTTTCATGTGCCATCAGGCACAGATTGGCTTGTTCGGTTGAGGTTTCCTCGTCGGAGCTTGAGTCATCACTCGCACTCCAGGTCGCCATCATTGCCTTCTTTTTGAATTTCCTTGGACCTTTCTTCAATTGAGGACATTCGGATCTGAAATGTCCTGGCTTCTTGCACTCGTAGCATATAGGGGTTTGATCTTTCTCCTTTTCTATGCTTTGATCCCCTTTTGTAAATTTCTTTCTCATCCCCTGTTTCCTTTTTCTTAGAAACTTCTTGAATTTTCGGGTGATGAGAGCCATCTCCTCATCCTGATCTTCATCTTCAGAGTCATCTGTTTCATAATCAGGTGAAATTGTGGATTTGAGGGCAATGGTTCTTTTCTTTTTGATTTCATCCTCTTGATGTTGCATCATGCTAAGTTCATGAGTCATCAAGGATCCAAGAAGCTCTTCTAGAGGTAGAGTGTTCAAGTCCTTTGCTTCTTAGATGGCAGTCACCTTGGCTTCCCAAGTTCTTGGCAGTGACCTGAGAATCTTCCTTACAAGTTCACTGTTAGTATAAGATTTGCCAAGACTCTTTAAACCATTGATTATATCAGTAAAACGAGTAAACATAGCAGTTATGGACTCATCATGCTCTATTTTGAACAATTCATATTTATGTACAAGCATGTTTATTTTAGACTCTTTTACTTGATTTGTTCCCTCATGGGTGACTTCTAACCTATTCCATATTTCTTTAGCAGATGCACAAGTAGAAATGCGATTAAATTCACTAGCATCTAGTGCACAATAAAGAACATTCATAGCTTTGGCATTTAATTGTGCCAATTTCTTGTCAACCTCATCCCATTCTTTCTCGGATTTGGTTGACTCCTCACCATCTATAATCTTGGTGGGTGTGTGAGGACCATTCACTATGATACTCCACATATCATAGTCGAGTGCTTGTATGAAAATCTTTATCCGAGCTTTCCAATAGGTGTAATTAGACCCATTGAAAAGTGGAGGTCGGTTTGTTGATTGCCCCTCAGCTAGAGAAGTTCCAACATGGGTTGCCATAGATCTTTGGCTCTTTGATTGTTAGATCAAAGAAGGGATAGAGCACTGGCTCTGATACCACTTGTTGCCCAGCTATGCAACCCAAGAGGGGGGGTGAATTGGGTTTCTAAAAATTTTAAGCCCAACAAATAACTTATGAAGAACAAAACAATGGCTTTAAATCAATATTAATTACCTAAAGTAGTATTGCAAGGACATAATAAAGAAATAAGATAAAGCGATAAAGCACACCACAAACACAAGGATTTATAGTGGTTCGGTGCTAACCTTGCACCTACATCCACTCCCCAAGATCCCACTTGGGAATTTCAATCCACTATCCTTTGTATTCAACCCGAATACAAAACGTCGGAAACTCCGACACTAGCTATCCCAAGCTAGAATACAAGACGTCGGAAACTCCGACCCTAGCTATCCCAAGCTAGAACACTTGTTTTCCAGGTACAAGCAAACCCAAAACACTCCGATTTCAGGTTCGGATCAACCATTCCTTGTTTTGAAAATCCTCCAAAAACAAGAGCAAGAACTCACAAAGAGTAAGAATATTTAGAGCACAGATGAATACAATAACAGCTCCTTAAATGAGCAAATATAACAATAAAAGCTTTACTCAAATGAAGAACCCCTTTTTCAGATTTTCTCAAGATGAATGAACGGTTGAACGCTTGAGAAGAGGTTGATTGTTGATTGAAGATCTCTTGAAAGCTTTGAACGATCTCTAGATCAAGATTAAAACGATAGGCGTGAAGAATTCTCTCCTTGAAAGATCTTCCTTTTCTCTTTCACAATCTCTCTGGTATATTGTGGATCCTCTCTCTTTTTCTCTATGGATATTTCGTTGATCTCAGGCTTTTTCTTGCAAATTTCGGATCCTCTCTTCTGTTCTTCTCTTTTTCCTCCTTTTTCTCTTCACCTTTGATTTCACGTTTGATCCGCTATTTAATCTGCAATTTCTTTCATCAAATTAAGCATTCTGTAGCATTAGAAGCAAGAGAAAATAATTTAGGCAGATAAAGAGCCGTTAGAGGATTTTTAGGAAGCATAAATGGCAATTAAAATGGGCAAAAAAATAGCCGTTGCTGACATTTCCCATCGCAGGGGTCGACTCATGAGTCGACTCATGCTTCAGGGGTCGACTCATGAGTCGACCTCTGTTGCAAAAACCAGAGAATGCTTTTCTGGAATTTCTTGGCTCAAATTAGCAGGGGTCGACTCATGAGTCGACTCATGCCTTGTGGGTCGACTCATGAGTCGACTCACAGGTCGTGCCAAGCCAGAAAACTAGCGTGCCAAGGAGAATTTTTGCGTGCCAATCAGCTCACAGTGCCATGAGTTGACTCATGAGTCGACTCATGCACTTCAAACCTTCATAACTTCAAAAATATAAGTCCAAACACAATAAAATTTTCACCAATAGATTTCAAATCATTTGTTCTACCAAATGATACTATCAAATCAGGATTTTAGTGAAATTACGATTTTGCCCTTGAAGAGCATAAGGACTTTTTCATTTTAAAATTTTGTATCCCTTCAATCTGCTTTGTAATCATCAAAATCAATCTAGGAGCAACAGCTTATGATCTTAAAACAGTTTCAGATCTAAATCTAATGTCATATATCACATATACACAGCTTTAGATCTAAATTATAAACATATATCACATATACATTAAATTTTAGATCTAAAACTAAATATATATATATCAAATATATATAATTAGATCTAAAATAATGATTAAAATATTTTTAAAATATTTTTTAAAAAATTAGTTTGCATTAAACTAGGATAATTCTTTAAATATAGAAGGTAAATCCTATATCAGGATAACCTTATGTCAGTCCGATATGAATATTTAATCATTCTAATTTTAGATCTAAATATAAAATAAGATATATTATATATATTAATTTTTAAATTTAAAAGATTAATTTAATTATTTTTAAAATAATTTTCAAAATTGATCAATCTTATGAAGGATAATCTTTTTAATATAGGGGGTAAACCCTATACCAGGAAAATCTTATACCAGCACAAGATCAATTTTAAATCAATAAAATTTTTAAATCTAAGATAAAAATTAGATTATATATATCTTTAAAAATCTGACTCTGATACCACTATTAGAAAATTAGATAGGATGTATGCATAGATTTCAAAAATCTTTTAAAGAGCAGTGGAAAATAAATCAGGTCAAACCCTTTAACCTCACATGCATTAGATCTTATCTAATCCTACTCAAGCCCAGGAATAAAGACATGCATATAATCTAAAAATAAAATCAATGATGAGATCAAATCTTAATACTTTTGTGCGGGTAAAAATACATCGCTTCTAATGATCTCAGATTCGAAGGTCCTTAAGCTACACACGTATTTGACCTTTACAAGTATCTATCGAGATCAACCTTGAATCCTTCTTTTCATGGTAGATCCTTCATCTCTATGTAGGATCTTTGTCTCTTTGAACCTTGATCAGTAATTGATCTTGATTGCAACTTCAATCCTTGAACTGCAGCCTTCTTCTTCTTATTCTTTGCTGTAGAAGAGATCTTTCCCTACTCTTGGCATGTGAAAAATGGACACCCAACCCTTGGGCATGGGAAAGAGAAAAGGGAGAGAGGATAAGGCATGGAGAAGAGAGAGATAGAGTTTTGAATTCATAAAATTTAATTAATAAAAATCCTAAAAGACTATCTCTTTATATAGATCTTTTTTTTATCTAAATCAAGAACCAATCAACTTAAAAAGGCTAGTCCTTATCTCATAAGAATTTCTATTTTTTTAATCTAATTATTTTTTATTAAAATCATATTTAATTGATTGGATCTTAACTGTTAAAAATTATATCCCAAAATCAATCGTCAGTCTGTTGATGGTGGAGCATATTATTGTAATTATATATAAATTATTAAATTAATAAATATTATTTAATTTTTTCATCACTGTGTACATCTTATTTTGAACTCCTATTATGTGATGAAGTTCTTAGGATAATTTAATTCAATATAGGAGGATATATCGTTGAGTCCTTAAACCTTAAGTTCACGATCAAATAATATACTATTATTAGGATGATAGCTATATCAAATATAGGTCGTTGTGTATCATGTACGTTGGTTATCCTCTTAACCAAGGAATGTGGAGACACTAGCATGATATGCAAGTGAGATGTAAGAGTACATCTCACTAAACGTGATCAATTGTTGAGCACTCTGCTGTCAAGAGTAACTCAAGAAGGATATGGATATAAGTATCTCTCCGATCTGAGATCACCACGGTGACTTATAAGCAACTCATTGTGCTTTGATGTCAGACTACCTGAATTTTTAATTTAGTGATGAAAGATTTTTGGACACAGTCAAGTACTTGAGAAATCGATGTATGAGTTAAGATGGAATTGATCCCTCTGAATAAGTAGGAGTTAATGTATCAGTGTATTTCAATTCAGTAAAATCTTGATCGGGGTAATCCATGTGATGGATTTTAAAAATTAAAATACAATGTGGATAACCATATCAGGGTTAACAGTTAAACCCTAGGTCACCTTGAGCATTTGAGTCAAAGGGATGAATTATATGGTAACCATATGCCAATAGGTTCTTGAATGATGCTTTGCATTTTTTCGATCTATCCAGATGTCGAGTATCATTGCTATATGGATACTTTGATTGGTATAGAAAGATTGTTTCTATACTATCAACTTAGGTTTAAATTTATGGGGTCACACTCAAAAAATCTTTCTGATCGATCATATGGCTAATCGATGATTAAAAATCATTTTAAGATAAAACAGTCAATTCGATTGATGATTAACCCTGTGCAAAAGTTACAATAAATCAATTCATTAATTATTGATGGATTATAAAAGAATTGATTAGTAATTAGATTACTAATTAGCTCAATTTGATTGAGTATTGAGATTTGGATCAAATCTAATTGTATTGGATTCAATTTGGTTGGATTCGATTAGGTTATGAGATGACCTAATCACTAAGGATGTTTGATTCCTGATTTGATCAGGACTTGAACTTGATTAATTTTTTATTTGATTAAATTTTAATTGAGGCTATTTATTATCTAATTAAATTAGATTTAGTGATTCAATTGGGTCTAACCTAATTTGATTGGGTTAAGAATCTAATTGGATGAGAAAATAATTTGAATTCAAATATCTTGCGCCTTCTTTCTGTGCGCCCTCTTATTCTTCATGCGAGAAAAAAATTTTATGTGAATTTTTCTCATACTCAAAAGTTTTTTCATATTTATATCTAATTCTTTTTGAATTAAAAATTGATTTATTTAAATTTGAGTTCAAATTGGTTTGAATTTGAATAAAAATCTAGAGTTCAAATTGAGTTGGACTCTTCTCTTCATGCCACCAACTTTCTCCATGCATAAAGTATTTTTGCATGAGATTTTTTATGCCATTCTAATATTAGTCAGCCCTTCTTTGAGTTCATAGGATGAAGATAAAGTTTAGTTCAAAATTTAATTCAAATTTGATTTGAATTGGTGATAAGGATCAACCAACATTTAAAATTGAACCAAAACTACCTCTTTCTTATTCTTATCTTCCATGGGATGCCACCCTTAAGAAGGGATCAGTTTTGTATGAGATTAGAATTGATTTTTGGTGTGAGAAATCTGAGAGTTGGGGCATGAAAAATTGAGAGTGGGTTGGACTTTCATGCGTGAGAAATAGAGAAAGTGTTCTTCCTCTCGGGTGTGAGGTGTAGAGTCTAGGGTTTCAACTCTAGATTTTGTGAGAAGAAAAATACAAGAGTGAGTCTTATTCAATCTCTTACACCACCACCTCCTTGTAAGGGTTCATCTTCTAATCTGGAGGAGTTCGAGAGATCTGAAGAAACGACCTTGGATCAGCCATCTAGAGCCTTTGATGCGAGCTAGCACTCCAGTGAAGGAAGATCCTATCAGGACTTTGAGTGGATGATCTGTAGAGGTCAGACGACCTATGTGACTACTCAACATTAGTGAGAGCTTCATACCATGCCTACCAATAGTGAAGATCATCAATCCATGAAAAGATGATGAGTTCTGAACTCAACCAATGTGATCTAAAGGTTAGATCAGATTTAAGGCATCGATGTGATCGATGCAGTTTTTTATTTTATATCAGATTTTATATATCAATTTTTTATATTATAGATCTTTAATTGATAGTTTAGATCTGATCCAAAGCATATTTAGAAGATTAAAGTGTTTAATCTATTATTTTTTATGATAAAATTTTAAAAATGCATGCTTTGAACTACCCATTTTTCCTTCAGTTGGTATCAAAGTCAGATTTCTCATGACATGAATCTTTTGCATATAATCTGATATTAAATATATTTAAATTTTTAATTTAATTTAGATTAAATCTGATATATAATATTTAGATCTAAAATTAATTATAGATTTGGTCGCACAAACTGATATAAGATTATCTTGCTGTAAGGTTTACCCTTATAGTGCAAAGGTTGTCCTAGTTTGTGGTAATCTTTATAAAATCTAATTTTAATTATTTAGATTAGATATAAATAATTAATTTAAAATTTTAATAGTATAATAATCTAATTGGATAGATTCTCATAGCCATCTGATCATAGAAAAAATCAAAATTTTGTAACTCTATTTACCCATCAATAGGATCTTCTATGGCATGTAGGGGTGCTGCACGATCCTTTTCATAATGATGAACAATAAAAAAAAATTTAACACTTTATTTTAGATCTAAAATAATATATATTAGATTTAAAATTGGTGTCTTGATCATTAGATGATTGATAGTAAAAATATTTTATAAAATTAAAAACTATTTTCAAACATCGAACCCGAACCCATGTCGCCTAAAATTTAATTGAGAATTAAGCGATCTAGATTTGAGAATCAAAGATCTAAGGTATTAATTTCATAATTCATGGGTTAATGAGTTTTCTCGAGTCAAGTCCATTTTACTGGATTGAACCTAGGGATAGAAATCATTGATAATGGACCATGTTAGTAATTGATCAAATCTAATTAAAAGTTAATTCTGATTGGATTAATTTCTTCTCTTGATCAATTTTAATAGTCGTAGTTGGTCAAGTCTATATCTTTGATTAGACCAATATGGACTTTGATCGTAGCTCCATGGTCGAACCCATGTCTATAAGTTGATCAAATTGAAAATGACTAATCAGTTAGTGTCTAAGGTAAGTATGGCAGCTTTGATTGGTGGTCATTAATTGGGAGCTACTCACACAGATTGAATCTATGTCGAGTTAATGGCATATTCCTCCCACCAATCTTACTTATTTGGCCAACATGATGAATTATATTTTGATTAGATCACTTAATGATTGAAGTTGACCCATACTAACTAAGAAATCAGTATGACTGATTTAGGTGCCTCTAGTTCAACTGGTCTTGAGTTCTCTTCATGACTTGATGAAGTCAGTGAGAGAATTTATGACTGGTTGGCTGGACTAGCTTATGCTTATTTTTTTTTAATCTGACTTGGTGAAGTCAGTGGGAGGATTAAGATTAACTGGTCAAGTCTTTTCTCATCTCTCAATTTAACTAATTAAATCTTCTAAAATTGTTAGATCCTTAAAATGAAATAGTTATGGTGATAACTAGATCATAGCCTCCCATTAAGTTGGGTGATAATGAGTCTAATAGTTTAGATGATCATTGGAGGCACCACACGTCTGGTACTCATCTGGCTATCAGAATTATCATTCATAATATGTTGATTTAGTTGTATCTTTCTGATGATGGTCAGATTGGTCGAGCCACACTCAAGTCTGGTCACTTATTTGTTAAATGCACTAAATTCGGATATGTTAATAGTTGGACCTAACCAAAACTTTCAGTGGAGGTGCCACATGCCTGTTGAAGAGGTGTCTGGGGCAAAATTGAATGCTAAAAATTATTGGATAAAATAATTGATCAAGAACCTACCCATGGGTGCATAGGGCTTGGTCGAGCCACACTCAAACCTGTGTGCAGCCTATGTGGATTCTAGTACCCACTTAAAAATTAGTATAATTCTTTGAATTAGAGGTAGAGGTTATCAATTTGAATAAAACAATGGGAGAACTTTTAGACTCAAATTCATATCTTTAGGCTTAATTAATTCATATACTAATTAGGTTTTAGTTTTTCTTTTGCAGTCATGGCTACCACTTTGTCACTCTGATCACTATTAGATAGTGATAAATTAATGGGATCAAATTTTGATAGCTGTTATCGAAAGCTCAAAATAGTCTTGGAATACGAATGGATCTTATATGTGTTGATAGATTCGACACCCAAGGAGCTAGCTCTGAATATGCATACCACGGTTAGAGACACTTATCAAAAATAGCTCAATGATCGAACTATGGTTCATTGCATTATTCTGGTGGCAATGAATGATGAGGTCAGCCGTTGTTTCAAAAATGCTCAGCCACAGGATATGTTGTAAATATTGAATGAATCTTTTGGCACACTTGATGATGTAGAGAGATACAAAATTAGTTGTGCCATCTTCAACGCTCGAATGAGGGAAGGAGCATCAGTCATCGATCATGTATTGTACATGATTGAGATGATTGAGTGCTTAAGCAATCTCGACTTTCCTCCACATGAGCAGCTAAAGAAAGATGCCATTCTGAACTCTCTGCATAGGTCCTACCTCTCTTTTCTTACTCATTTTCGAATGACAAAGCCTGTGGTCAACTACCACGGTTTGCTAGGGTTGCTATAGAACTTTGAAAAGGATCACCAACTCTTCAAAGAGTCAGTGAACATAGTGGGAGGGTCTTCTTCTAGACGTCGATCTTTTAAGAAAGGAAAGAAGAGCAAAAAAAAACAAAAAAAGGATGCAAAGTGCTAGGGCACCCAAGCCCAGTCAGACCAAGAAACCCAAGTCCGATCAGAGTTAGATGGAATGCTTCTACTGCAAGAAGCAGAGGTACTGAAAAAGAAATTATCCTCAGTACATTACCTCATTGGATCCAAACAGGCCGAGAAAGAAGCAAGTTATTACTGGACAAGGTAATTATATGATAACATCTTGTAATTTCTCAATTTATGATTCTACTATCTGGGTATTAGATATCAAAAGCCCTTTTAATATTTATAATTCATTGCAGGGTCTACAGGTCAGTAGGAGATTTGAAGAAGGTGAAAGATTTCTTAATGTTGGAGATGGAAGATCAGTTTCAGTTCTAGCGTTAGGGACTATTAAGCTTGTATTCAAGTCTAATGTAATTGTTCTTAGTGAATGTCACTTTTGTCCTTCCTTTTTATTGAACATCATTTCTGTAAGCCTCTTGGCCATGTACGGTTATGAAATTTTAATAAAAAAAATAATTTTAATATCATTATAAATGATGTTAATGTGATGAATGGATAGCTGAATAATGATATTTATATATTGTCACAACCTGTTAGTGTAATGTACACATCCAGTAAATGTTCTAAAATTAGTGATGTCTCTGATATCTACCTTTGGCATTGTAGGTTAGGTCATGTTAATAAGAATAGAATAAATAGGTTGATACAAGAGGGAATCCTCAAAGTTAGTGATTGTGAATCACTTTCAACCTGTGAGTCCTGTCCTTTTGGAAAAATGACCAAGTCACTTTTTACTGAAAAAGGTGAGCGAGCCAGTGAAATTTAGGTCTAATACATACTGGTGTATGTGAACCGATGAACACCAGTGCCAGAAGTGGATATTATTATTTTATTATATTTACAGATGACCTATCGAGGTATGGGCACATCTACTTAATGACAAAGAAGTCAAAATCATTTGAAATGTTCAAATGATTTCATAATAAAATAGAAAAATAAACTAGAAAGAATATTAAAACTCTTCAGTCCGATCAAGGAAGAGAATACCTCTCCAATGAGTTTCTGACATACTTAGAAGAGAATGAGATTCTCTTACAATGGACCCCTCCTGGAACACCACAGCATAATGGTGTGTCAGAAGGGAGGAATCGAACCCTGTTGATATGGTTCGATCCATGATGGGCTTTGCAAGTCTATCGATCTTCTTTTGGGGATATGTACTCAAGTCAGCTTATTATATTTTAAATAAAATTTTGGATAAGTCTGTAAGTAAAATATCAATGAGATGTGGATAGGGCATAAGCCAGCACTCTCTCACCTTAGGGTTTGGGGATGTCCGACTTATGTCAAAGTTTTATAAAACTGACAAGCTTGAACCTAAGTCTGACAAGTGTCTATTTATAGGGTATCCAAAAGAGATCAATGGGTATTATTTCTACCTTACTGACGAACAGGTGTTCGTCAGCAATAAGGTAGTCTTTCTAGAAAAGGAGTTCCTTAGGAAAGAAACTAATACTTTAAAGATTAAACTTGATGAAGTTCGATCGATAGAAGAACTGATACAATCTAGTAAACCCATAGAGTCAAACTTGATTAGATCAAATCTGAAACTTATTGTAGAACCATCCTTAAGGAGTTCCAGTAGAGTACCACATCAACCAGATGATACTATGATTTTTTAATTCATAACAGTGATCCGATTGAACTCGATAAGAACAATGAGAATTTGATCACCTATATGGATGCAATGCAGAGGTCTGACTCCGATAAGTGGTTAGAAGTCATGAAATCTGAAATGGAGTCCATGAAAGTTAATAATGTATGGATATTGGTTGACCCACCTGAAGAGATAAAATTCATAGGGTGTAAGTAGATCTTCAAAAGAAAGAGGGGTACAGATGGGAAGGTGAAAATCTATAAAGCCCGTCTGATTGCCAAAGATTATCGTCAACATTATGGTATTGATTATGATGAGATATTTTCTCTTGTGGTAATGCTCAAGTCCATTCAAATCATGCTTGTAATAGCAGCATATCTGGACTATAAAATCTGACAAATGGATGTGAAAACAGTCCTAAATGGAGAGCTGAAAGAAGAGATATATATGATACAACCTGAAGGTCTCATATCCACAGATGAGTCTAAGGTGTGCAAGCTTTAGAGATCCATTTATGGACTTAAGCAGGCATCTCAGAGTTGAAACATGCATTTTGATAAAGTGATCAGAACATATGGCTTCATTAAGAATGAAGAGGAACCCTGCATATATAAATGGATTAATAACTCTGTGATAGTATTTCTTATTTTATATGTAGATGACATTCTCTTAATCGAGAATGACATCCCTACATTACAGGGAATAAAATTTGGTTGTTATCATAGTTCTCCATGAAGGACTCGAGAGAAGCATCCTTCATCCTTGGGATGAAGATCTATAAAGATAGATCTAAAAGATTGTTGAGATTATCTCAGTCGACGTACATTGATACTGTAATGAAAAGATTCAGTATGGAGAATTTCAAAAAATCTATCTTTCGATAGGTCAAGAAATTTCTCTCTCGAAGAGTGATTATCCGACAACTCTTCAAGAGAGAAAGCGTATGAGTAGAATTTCATATGCTTCAACAATGGGATCTATTATGTAAGCTATGACATGTATATGACCCAATGTGGCATACTCACTAGGGGTAATGAGCAGATACCAGTTTGATCCAGGTGAAAACCACTGGAAGTCGTAAAGACCATCCTTAAATATTTGAGAAATACTAAAGATCAGTGGCTTATCTATAAAAAATCTGACTTAAAACTTATGGGATTTACATACTTCAATTTTCAGTCAGATCATAATGACAATATAAGCATATTGGGATATATTTATATCCTGAATGGTGGAGCAATCTGCTGAAAGAGTTTCAAACAGCACACTGTAGCTGACTCTACTTGTGAGGCAGAATATATCACGGCATCCGATGCTGTGAAGGAAGCTGTGTGGTTACGAAATTCATCAACGAGCTCAGAGTGGCACCCTCTCTTGATGGCTCCGTCTTGTTGTACTGTGACAGCACTGGCACCATTACTCAAGCGAAGGAATCGAAGTCACATTAGTGGACCAAGCATATTCTGCACCGCTACTACCTGATCCGAGAGATCGTGGATCGAGGTGATGTCGAGCTTCAAAAGATCGATGAAAATAAGAACCTAACCGATCCATTTACTAAAGCCCTCAGTGTCAAGGAGTTCGAAGACTATAAATCAAAGATGGGTATATGATACTATACCGATTGACTTTAGTTCAAGTGAGAGTTGTTGAAAATTATGTTTCAAAGTCAATCATCAGTTCGTTGACGGTTAAGCTTATTATCATAATTGTACATGAATTATCGAATTAATAAATATTATTTGATTTTTTCATCACTGCATACATCTTATTTTGAACTCCTGTTATCTGATGAAGTCCTTAGGACTATTTGATTCGATATAGGAGGTTATATCATTTAGTCTTTAAAACTTAAGTTCACGATCAAATGATATACTATTATTAGGTCGATAGCTATATCAAGTATAGGTTGTTGTGTGCCATGTACATTGGTTATCCTCTTAACCAAGGAGTATGAAGATACTGGCATGGCATGTAAGTGAGACATAAGAGTACATCTCACTGAACGTGATCAATTGCTAAGCACTCTGTGGTCAAGAGTAGCTTGCGAAGGATATGGGTATAAGTGTCCCTCCAATCTGAGATCACCACAGTGACTTACAAGCAACTCACTATGCTTTGGTGTTAGACTATCTAAATTTTTAATTCAGTAATGAAAGGTTTCTGGACACACAGCTGAGTACTTGAGAAGTCGGTGTGTGAGTCAAGATGGAATTGATCCCTCTGAATAAGTTGGAGTTAATATATCAGTGTGTTTCAATTCAGTAAAATCTTGATCGAAATAATCCATGTGATAGATTTTAAAAATTGAAATACTATATGGATGACCATATCAGGGTTGACGTTAAACCCTAGGTCACCTTGAGTATTTGGAGCAAAAGAATAAATTATACGGTAACCATATGCCAATAGGTTCTTGAATGATGCTTTGCAATCTTTTGACTTATCCGAACATCGAGTATTATTACTAGATGATCACTTTGATTAATATAGAAAAATTATTCCTATATTACTGATTTAGGTTCGAATATATGGGGTCACACTCAAAAGAAGTTTCTAACTGATCATATGGCTGATCGACGATTAAGAATCATTCTAAGATAAAACAGTCAATTCGGTTGATGATTAACCCTGTACAAAAGTTGTAATAAATTAATTTATTAATTAGTATTAAATTTTAGAAAGATTGACTAGTAATTAGATTGCTAATTAGCTTAATTTAATGGAGCATTAAGGTTTGGATCAAATCTAAATGAATTGGATTCAATTTTATTTGATCTGACAGGTTATGAGATGTCCTAATCACTAAGGATGTTCGATTTCTGATTTGATCAGAACTTAAGTTTGATTAATTTTTAATTTGATTAAGATTTAATCGAAGCTATTTACTACCTAATTAGATTAGGTTTAGTATTTCAATTAGGTCTAACCTGATTTGGTTGGGTTAAGAATTTAATTGGATGAGAAAACAATTCGAATTCAAATCCCTTACGCCTCCTTTCTCTGTGCCCTCCTATTCTTCACATGAGAAAAATATTTTACATAAATTTTTTTCATGCCCAAAAGCTTTTCTACATCGACATCTGATTCTTTTTGAATTAGAAATTAGTTGGTTTAAATTTGAGTTCAAATGGGTTTGAATTTGAATGAAAATCTAGAGTCCAAATTGAGTTGGACTCTTCTCTTCATGCCACCACCTTTCTCTATGCATAAAGTATTTTTGCATGAGAATTTTATGCCATTCTAATATTGGTCAGCCATTCTCTAAGTTCATAAAATAAAAATAAAATTTGGTTCAAAATTTAATTCAAATTTGATTTAAATTGATGAGAAGGATCAGCCAATGTTTGAAATTGAACCGAAACTTCTGCTTTCTTATTCTTATTTTTCATGAGACACCACCTCAAGAAGGGATTAGTTTTGTACAATATTAGAAGTGATTTTTGGCATAAGAAATATGAGAGTTGGGGCATGAAAAGTTGAGAGTGGGTTGGGCTTCTGTGCGTGAGAAACAGAGGAAGTATTCTTCCTCTCGGGCGTGAGGTATAGAGTCTAGGGTTTCAACTCTAGATTTTGTGAGAAGAAAAATACAAGAGTGAGTTTTGTTCAATCTCCCACACCATCACCTTCTTGTAAAGCTTCATCTTTTGATTTGGAGGAGTCTAAAAGATCCAAAGAAAGGAGCTTAGATCATCCATCTAGAGCCTTCGATGCGAGCTAGCACTCCTGCAAAAGAAGATCCGATCAAGGCTTCGGTCGTACGATCTGTAGAGGTCGTATGATCTGTGTGGCTGTTTGATATCAGTGAGAGCTTCATACCATACCTACCAACAGTAGAGATTATCGATCCATGAAAAGGTGATGAGTTCTGGACTCAACTGATGTGATCTAAAGATTAGATCAGATTCAGGGCATCGATATGATCGATGCAGTTTTCTGTTTTATATCAAATTTTATATATAAATTTTTTATATCATAGATCCTTAATTGATAGTTTAGATCTGATCCAAAATATATTTAGAAGATTAAAATATTTAATTTTTTATTTTTTATTATAAAATTTTAAAAATACATGCTTTGAACTATCCATTTTTTCTTTATTAACCTCTTTTGTAAGCAGATGGGGCACCCAAGTCAAAATAGATAGACTGAGTGGGTGCCCCTCATCAAGAGAGGCAGATAGTTGGGGGTGCCAACCCTTGGCACCCCTTCTAAGGTTTTCATGCAAGAGAGGAGGCATGGCCCCTCACTCTCTCTCCTTTCACATGCCCCCTCTCTCTCTCTCCTTCCATGCCAAACCAAGGAGAGGGGGTGGGCCCCTCTCTCTTCCTCATGCCATTCCAAGGGATTGGCATCCTTTGGACCTTTCAAAAAGGGAGGATGGTACCATCTCTTTTTTCCATCAATTCTCTACTTCAAAAGAAAATATCAAGGAGATAAAAAGGAGATTAGATTGCCAACTCATTGACATGATCTAATCTTCTTGAGCTCACAATTAGGTGCCCAACTAAACCTTAATAGATTTAGATTAGGTTCAATGTAATGGATTTGATCCAATCAAAGTCCTGAGAAGAATTAGGTTTAACTATGTACTAGTATGGTTTTCTTAAACCTAATATGATTTCAATAAATCCTAACCCAATTAGAACTTCATAAGCTCAATTGGTAAATTCAAGATTAAATCTCTTAATGTGTGACCCCATAGGTTTCATTCTATTTGGTTGTGAGATATATTATGATCTCCATCATAATATCATCGAAACTTCTTTCGATGAGTTGGAACAATTTCAGCTCTACCCTTTGAGGGTCATCAATCATCAAGATGATACTCGATGAGTCTTACAATCCACCAGTGACATCTAGCAGTATGTAGTGACAATCTAGTAGAATGAAAGTATGAACTCCTAGATATAGTTATCATATGATTCAATTCTTCTATTGTGAGTCTCGACTTAACAGAGGTCATGGAGAATGCATCAGACTCCATCGTCAGTCATATGTAAGATTGGCTCGACTCGAGTTTATTTATAAATTTTATGAAAACTCTTTTCTAGTATTCATAGTTGCTTTGGCTAAAGATTTTCTAAACTTAGTCTCTCAAATCACATAAGACTTCTCCTTTTCTATCAAGATTGATAGATTTCATCTAGGTGTATCCTACTCCTAACAGTGAATCTGAATCTATTGTAGCCAACATACACAACAAGGATCTGAATGGTTAGAGATCAAGAGAATGTGCAGTCAAACTCAGTAGCCTTGTTGAGAATAGCCGATGATACCATAAGTCAAAGAATTACTCACACCACTGCAGCATCGAAAAGATCATTGACGAGTAAGTAGACATCTAAGTGGTTTCTCATGTTTGTCACGCTCAGTATAAGTTATTCTCTAACAACCACCTCCACTCTCACCCCAGTATCCCTACACTGTAGATCCGAAACTCATCTATCCATAAGGGAGGTGAACCATGCATCGATCTCGAATAGATTGATCACTGTCCTCCATGATGATCCTTTGATCAGGAGCATTTAGAAATTAATCACTAATTAATGTATGTCTCAAATTCTCAATACTTTGAGAATATACAAAAATTATCTTTGTTAATTTTTAGGATAAATTATGGACACATAAACATGATTGAAATGAAAAAATTCTTTATTCATAATAAAAATATTACAAGTATAAAATAAAACTCTGAACTTATAAAATGTAGTAGCCAACAATTGACTTCTAGGGCACATATCTAACACACATATCATGGTCAAGTGCTTAAATAAAAATTTTCATCCAAGCTTTCTAATAGGTGTAGTTAACCTATTGAAAAGTAGAGGTCGGTCTGTAGACTGCCCCCTCGACTAATGAAGCACCAAATTGAGTTGCCATAGATCTTTTGCTCTTAATAGTAAAATAAAGAAAGGACTAGAGCACCGAACTCTGATACCACTTATTGTCCAGCTATGCAATCCAAAAGGAAGGGTGAATTAGGTTACTAAAAATTTAAGTGAGAAGTGAATCATAAAAATTATGCTTTAAATGTGATATGTGATGTGCAAGGACAAGAGCAAAAGATGTGCTGGATATTAGTACAATTAAGTAAGAAATTAATGTAAGAAAGTAATAGAGAGATTAACATATCATAAACAAGAAGGTTTATAGTAGTTTGGTGCCAATCTTGCATCTACATCCACTCCCCAAGCTCCTACTTAGAAATTTCAATCCACTAATCATTTTCAATGATTACACCATTGGATCCCACCGATCCTAGCTATCTCAAGTTAGATATTTATTTTTCAGATGCAAGTCAACCCAATACACTTTGATTGAAGGCTCGGATTAACCTTTCTAAGTTTGGAACCCTACCAAAACTTGAACACTCAAATATAAAGTGAGAAAAAGAGTTTTACAATGAATATTACACTTAGCTCCTTAATAAAGATAATAAAATAAAAAAAATACTTTACACAATGATGAAGAAGCTTTTATGAACATCCTCTGATAGAATGAAGAGTCGAATGAGCCTTGAAGAGGTGGTTGAACTTGAATTGAAAGCTTCTTTTTGACTTAAAGTTGAAAACTCATTTGAATGCTTTTCTCTCTTGATAAGTCTTAATTTTTTCCTCCCTTGAATATCTTTATATCCTCAATCAATGTTGGAGAGGGTTTACTAGCTGTTTAGAGCCATTGGAGAGGGTTTAGAAAGTATTTAATGTGCCAAAATTAGGTTGAAAACTAGTCATTGCAGATTTTTCCATCACAGGGGGTGTCCTTTAGGTCAACCCTTGGAAAAGGGTCACCCCATGGGTCGTCCTTTTTCCCACAATAAAAAAAAGCTTTCTATTTCGACTCAGGAACAATAGGGGATGACCTAGAGGTCCCCCTTTTTCATATGGGATGTCCTAAGGGTCACCCCTTTTTGCGTGCCACTCCAAAAATCCTACATGTCGGCATACCATTCAAAAGAGGTCGACCTAGGGGTCGTCTCTTTTTGTCCAAGCTTGCTTTTTTTTAATTTTAGACTTTCAAAAACTTTGAAATTACCTCCAAATGATTTGATATCAACTTGAATAATCTTAAGACTTTCGAAAAACTTCAATTACATCTCCAACTTGATAAATTTGCTACTTGGCCATCTCCAAATATTTTTACAAATCAAAAATTTTATGCATCTTCTAAAATTAACTTTTAAAATATCTTCAAAGATAAAAATTATTAGTACCCCTCTCAAATATTTTGTGCTCATCAAAATCAATCCTTTGGGTTAACACAAGGTCACTTGCCTCAAGATGACGCTGAAGAAAGTCAAAGATGACTTGGCTTCAGAGGAGGAAAGGAGGCTGGAGGTGCAGGCTAAAGTTGTTGATGTTGAGAAGAAGACTGAGGATCAGGTTGCCGAAGCCAGGTGCATGACTGTGGAAGCCTTTCATATGTTCGATGAGTTTTTAAAGAAGAAATATGACTTCAGTTAGGAGGCCTTCAATACCGACCTGGACATTTGTCGTCAGAGGCTGGCTGCATGCTTCTCAGACTTAGACATGAGCTTCCTGCATGAGGCAGAAGAGGAAGGAGTTGCAGGAGATGGGGCTCCATCTGCCAAGACTGCCAAAGGATGCTCCAAAGCTGCTCCACCTTCGGAGTTGTGCCTGCATCCTTTCCTATCGAGCTACACCAATTTTGCCACCATGAGTGGAGTCGAAGCAGCTAGCTGTGGTTATCTCAAGCTCCTTAGTCGATCCTCATGCCAAGGTTAGAATCAATGAAAAAGTAATTTTTATTCATATTATTTGGTTCATATCTGCTTGTGGCATTTTTCTTAGTTGGTTTAGTGTGATTATTGCAATCATATATTTGTACAATATTGCATCAAGCATCTGCTAACAGCTTTGCCTTTAAGGATTCAAGTTGAGAATCTTGAGGAGGATCTCTATTGGGCTCAATGAGATGCTGCTGAAGCAAAAAAGAAACTCCAAAGAAGAAGAAGAAGAAGAATGATGAGTCTTCAATAAAGGTAGAACATTTGAGAAAATATCTGAGGCAGGCAGATAGAAAATTTTTGTCATAAAACATAGATTGACTGAAGAGCATGATAGATTTATGAAGTCCACTGGGAACGCTAACTAAAGGATAAGGGCTGCAAAAGTTCCTTGCAATGAATAATTGTGTAAGGCCAGGATGAATTATTGGAGTTGAAGTATGTTATTGCATTGGGCAAAGTTGGTGATGAAGCTAAAAAGTAGATTAGCCAACTTCAAGATGATCTTCACTCGATTGAAGGTACAATTAGGGAACTTCATCGAGTGATGGATGCAGAGAGATCAGCAATCGATGATATTTGGAGCAAACTTATCTCACCTTGAAGAATAATTGTTGGCCCTTTCAAAAGCTTTAAGCAAGAATAGGTCTGTGGTGACTAAACTCCGAATCGAGCTGACAAAAAGTGCGGCAGCAACTAAACACACTAAGGCTACATTATGGAGCTGGAGGATAGACTCACTACGACTTGCATGATGCAACCCTTGCATGTTATGCTCTAATACCACTTGTTAAGGAAGGAAAAAAGAAGAAAGAGAGAGAAAGATACCATAAATAAATCAAAGATAACATGAATTGACCACAAGCCTACCTCCATGGGGCGTGCAAGCTTCACTATGAGAGAAAAAAATTAAACAAATACAAGAGAAACTCACCACTCAATCCTTACACAAAGATCTCTCAATAAGAAATCTCAAAACTCTAACAAAAGTTCTCTGAAATCTCTCTTGAAGCCTCTCTGCATGGCAAGATGTCACCAGCTATCCAACCCAGCAAATAACTCATCAATCGAAGCTATAAGCTCCAGAATCACCAAAATAGTATTATACTAGGATACTGAGTCCAAAACAAATCCTAGAATCCTTTTGAATCATTCGATCATGATTGGGCTCACTCCAAAGCCATCCGATCACATTACTGTGCCCAAATTGCATCCAAATTCGATCTGGGCCATCCAATCATGTCCAAATCATGTCAAAATCATTGGATCGCATCTCTAATCTCTAGTTCACACCCAGATCAAGTCTTAGCCATCCGATCCTGACGACTGTGACATCAGCCATTGAATCATGCAAAAATGCCACTGCCATCAGATCTTCACCACTGCACTGGATCTCATCGTGTCCATCAGATCATGATCAGTCCATGCGCTTGATTGTGAGCTGTGACAAAGCACAGTCCACCATGGACTTGCAGCTACACATGCACTTGGGCCAGCCCAGTGCACTGTCGGCCTGGCCTGCACCACCATTGGCTTGCACTGGCCTGTGGGCCCCTCCGACGGCCTGTGGGCCATATCATATACTTTTGATACCTTCTCTTATGCATATCTTCTCCGTTTGAATCTATTTGGACTATTCTTGGGCTCGTTGGATTTCATTATCATCTTAGACCTCGTTTTAGGCTTACTGTGGATCGAATCTTGAGATATTTTTTTTTAACATTGCAGTCACTGATGTATCAGCCTAGATAGTTGATATCGGCTTCAAGAAATGTAGATTTTGGTTAGGTGATTTTTCCCCAAAGTTGACTCTCACCTCGACGGTCTTAAAGATGGTAGAAACATCAAAGCTGCATCGACCGAACGCGGATCCTCCAAATGATCATCAAATAACTGATTTACTTTTTTGCTCTTCCTTTTTTTTTGTAGATGTCTATTTTGCAACTTCTGTAAGAAGTTCATTATTGAAATAAAATTTAAAATTTTATTTCACTTGCATTCACTATTCTTGTTGATCGTGTTATGGTTCAAATTTAATTATGTATATCTTTACATTAAGGATCCCACAGAGATGTCCGTAAAGCGACCATCTCATTGGGTTTGGCTTTGTACGTTGCTGAAGTAGGTGGATTGAGATCCTTGTAGGTTGCCCTCCGAAGGTCCTTTTAGATTAGCCTTCACTTGTTGCTGAAGTTGACGGGCTGAGGATCCTTATAGTTAGTCTTTTAAAGATCTTTTTAGGTTAGTTTTCACTTGTTACCGAAGTTGACAGGCTGAGTATCCTTATAGATGAGCCTACCAAAGATTCTTTTAGGTTAGCCTTCGCTTTTTGCATGACTAAGATCTGCTTGGGTATCAACTCGCTGAAGTGCGAGTGACCTTCAAAGGTCTTTGTAGGTTAGCCCCCACTTGCTAGTCATCGAAATCTTCTGTCCGTACAGTTTGGATCAGTAGATATTGGAGGTCTTTATAGGTTAGCCCCCACTTTTTGCATGATTAAGGTCTTCATGGACCATTGGCTCACTGAAAAGCAAGCAGTCTTTAGGATCCTTGTAGATTAACCCCCGCTGCTTAGCCACTAAGGTCTTCATCGAAGATTGGGAAAGAGTTGTTGCACCGAAGTTCTTTTGGAGAAGTTTGGGGGCCACAATTGTTGGCTCTTCATTGATCAAAGTTGGTCTCCAAGTCAGCTTACTGGGAACCCAAGCATCTGTCCATGATGCACCTTGGGACTCTGTTTGTCATAATGGTGAGTGAATCTTCTAAGAGAATGGATTTAGGATTTATGCGGATTATTCTCTGGTTGCCATGTGGTGAGCCCAGATGATTCTCGAGTCATCTTGCTAATTATGCTTTGATGGTGGGAATGTGCCATAAATGATAGTGACGATTGACATTTCGAAGTCAGATGCATGCACAATTTGGTTGGTGGTTGGGTGGGTGCATGCCGCTTGAAATCTATATAAATAGTCTCCCTTCACAGCTAATATATTCACAAATTTCTATCTTCCCTTTCATCAACCTGCAATAATGGAGCCTACTCCTCGACAAGTTAAGGAAGCGCCAGGAAGAAACTAAGTATCTTAGGGAAAGATTCCGGCTAAGCATGTGAGGGCCACATTGCTGGAATCTTTTGGTACAAGTTATGCACCCCCACCACTGAGAGTCTCAGGTGAGGATCTTTTTGCTACAGGAGCAGCCCATTTGGGTACTATGGAGGAGGCATTTGTTGAAGCCCAACTTCACTATGTTGTGGAGTACAAGACTTTAGAAGCCTTCAAAGGGGAGCTTCTTGAAGTTTCAGCTACCGGCTTCACCTATTGACGGTTGAGCAATCTTATATTGTAATTGACTTATTAATAAATAAAATATATTTTTGATATTTTCATCACAAGTTTTCATCTTCTAATGAACTTCATTATTGTGATGAAGTCCTTAGGACTATTTAGGTTCGATAAAGAGAAGATTTATCGATTAGTTCTAAAACTGTTCACGACCAAATGATAGGCTGTTAATAAGGACGACAGCTTCTATCGAGCAGAGGTCACTGTAGGCCATATGGGTTGGTTGTCCTCTTAACCAAAGAGTGTGGAGATACTGGTATGGCATACAGATGAGATGTAAGGATACATCATCATTGAACGTGACCAACTCCAGAGCATTCTGCTGTCGAGAATGTCTTTGATGGGATATAGGTATAAGTATCCCTTAGACCTGAGATCGCTTCAGTGATTTGCAAGTAACTCACTGTGCTTTGTATAGACTAACTAAATTTTTAATTTAATGATGGAAGGCTTCTAGGCACAGTCAAGTACTTGCGAAGTCAGAGTGTGATCAAGATGGGATTGACCACTCCAAGAGTTGGAGAAGAATGAGTCGCTGTATTTCAATTTAGCAAAACTTTGGCCAAGATAATCCATCAGATGGATTTGATATTTTGAAATACCGTGGACAACCTAATCAGAGTTGACAGTTGAACTCTGAGGTGTCCTATGAATATTTTGATCAAGAAAATGAATTACATGGAAACTATATCCGCATGGGTTCTAAGGATGTTGTTCTACACATTCGACCTATCCGACCGTCGGGTACCATTGCTAGATGATCACTTTGATTGGTAAAAATTTATTCCTATACTACCAGCTTAGGTTCAGACCTATGAGATCACATATATTAGAGTTCATGATTCGATCGGATGGTTGATCAACGATTAAGAATCGTTCTAGGGTTAAATGATCAATATGATTGATATTTAACCTAGTGCAAGTGTTGCAGAAGGATCAAGTTCAATTGATTTATTGGATAAGCCAAGTGTAAGGAAAAACTAGTCCTAGTTCAAATAGGACTTAGGTCATCCTAATTTCTAATTTGATTAAAAAATTAAATCAGATTTAAATCTAATTTAATCTGATTAAATTAGGCTCTTAATTGGGTTAAGACCTATTTTAATTAGGTTAATTTGATTTTGGTTTGATTTGGTTTGAGAAACCAAATTTGAACAAGTCATAGATTGAATCCTAGTAAGATTAGGATTCCACCTTGCGCCACCTTAGCCTCCCACGCCCACTCTCTCTTATCCCACACCCACTCTCTCTTATTTTGTGTGACAAAACCTTCTTTCCAGGTCTTCACACATGCCCAAAACTATCCTCTCTTTCTCTCTTACATGAATGTGGTTGTGGATCAAGTCAAAGTAGAAATTAGTTTGGATTTCAAATTCTATGAGATAGAGTTTTAGGAAACCAAAACTCTTTCCTTGTGGCACTGATTTTATCCAGATTTTTTTTGAAATTTTTTGATTTTTATAGTACATAATATGCACCCTTTGTTGGTGGTCCACAGCAGAAAAAGAAGGAGAGGACACCCAAGAGTTGGGCGCCCCTTGTCTTGTCTTGTTTGGATAATTCTTGACTAGATATTTGACCTAGACAAGGACTCTTCATATCTCTCTATTTAAAATAAATTTTTTTAAAATTTTCATGGAACATAGAGCATTGAGAGACTTTTGGGGCATCCAAAAATCAAGAAGAAAGAATCTTGGAGCATGGAGATCTAATAGACACAAAACTAGGTGTCTGGATTAGAGCAAAGAGAAGAAGAAGAGGGTCTTCTTCTAGAGTTGCTGGGTTCATCTCTTTTCTTCCTCCATCTGTAAGTTTTCTGAGAGTATCTTATCTAAAACTCTTTTTCCTACTTTTCATCTTTGAAAGAGTCCAAATCAAGAAGGAGGTATTTGATTGACCATCGAAGAAGGATCAGCGCAGTACTAGCATACTGTGCTGATTTTCTAAACCAGAACTTCTGATCGTGATTCGTGGACTCTGTGGATGACTCCTAAAGGATATATGTAGCTTACAACATCATCCTCAAATCTGAATCAGTAAAGTTAGAACGTCTAGCTTACAAGGTAATAGATCTGATCTATTATATTTTACATACATTAGATGTAGTATAGAAATATGTTGATATGATCAATATGTAGTTCTTCTCTTTATATTTTAATTTTTGATTTAATATCATGTAATAATCATGTAATTGAATTTTATATCTAGAGATTCTTTGATTTTATAAGATAAATTTTGATTTATTTTAGTCTTCCGCTGTCTGATCTTGTAAACATTTCAAGATCTAACCCTGAAATCTTAGATCTGGTTCCTTCAATCTACACCACCTTCATCTTAGGAAGCGACAAGAAGGTCGCAGCATTCTCTTCAGACGAGGATTAGGCCCTCCTTGTCCTGGATCTTGGTCTTGATGAAGTTGAAGTGCTTCTGTCCACTGGAACGCCTTCCCTTCTCTTTTTTATTATGTGACATTTTTCTAGCATCAATTTTGTAAATGTAAAATGAAATGAAAAAAGGGTTATTTTTTTATGTACTTCTCTCGTGGATGTGTTTTTCTTTATAATTGTAGCATTTTTTTTCTTTTTCTCTTCCCTCTTTATATCTGGCGAGTTAGACTCCTTTGGAGAGTTGTAATAAGTTAGTCTTCGAAGGGAATTCGCATTGAAATTACCATTTCATCAAGGAACAAGAGAAGAGTGATGATATCCTAAGAAAAATATATTTTATTTGAGGAATAATTAACATATTATTGATAATACATTCAAAGATTTTCATGGTGAGGTAGGGGCGTTCCATAGTTGCTTGAAATGATAGGTCCCGATCTGATGACTTCATCCACTTGATAAGGATCTTTCCAATTTAGAGACAACTTTCTGCATTTGGTAGATTGAGAGACTTTGGCTCGACATAGGACCAGATCACTAGCTCTGAACTCTTTCTTTCGGACATGAAAGTTGTAGTACCATGCTATCCTTTGCTGATAGACGGCCATTCATACCCGTGCTTTCTCATGAACTCCTTCGAGGATCCAAATTTGTACGAAGCTGCTCCATATTACTTTGGCCATCATAGTTCTCCACCCGATGTGAAGGGAGTTTGATTTCTATTAGAATGATGGCTTCCTTCAAAGGAGAGGTTGAAAGGAGTCTCTCTAGTGGCTATCCTTTGAGTGATTCGGTAAACCCAAAGTATGCTATGCAACTCATCCACCCATGCTCCTGTAGCCTGACTGATTCTAGCCTTTAATCCCTGCAAAAAGGTGCGGTTAGTTACTTCAGCCTCTCCATTGACCTGCAGGTGTCTCACCGAAGTGAAGTGTTGGGCAATGTAATAACTTTGACAGAACTTAATAAGTTTGGAGCCTGAAAAGTGACGTTTGTTGTCGATGATCAGTGCCCATGAGAGATCGAATAAACAAATAATAAATTTTTAGATGAAGTCGATCACTTTGGCTTCAATGATTTTGGCAAGGGGCTTGGCTTCCACCTACTTGGTGAAGTAGTTAATGACCACAAGCAAGAACTTTCTCTGACCTGATGCTGGTGGAAAAGGATCTAAAATATCGATCTTCCACTATGCAAATGGCCAAGGAGTGGCTATCAGAGTTAGTGGGATAGCCGGTTGATACTAAACATTTGTGTTCTGTTGACACCAGTCACATTGCTTGATGAAGTTAGCCGCATCATCCTACATTATCAGCCAGTAGTAGCCCTATTGAAGTATCTTGTAAGCCAATGATTTACCATCCAGATAACTCCCACATACCTCTTCATGCACCTCTTGAAGGACATACTCAGCTTCAAAAGGATGAAGACATCTGAGAAGTGGCAAGGAGAAGGATCATTTGTAGAGCTTGTCTTCGTAGAGGACATAGCGGGAGCTTGATATTTGATCTTTTGGACCTCCTCAGAGTCTACAGACAATACTCCATCTCGTAGAAAATGGATGAATGGATCCAGCCAATAAGGTTCGCCATCAATCTATAGGATCAGGATCAATTCTTCAGTACTGGGCTTCTTTAGAATCTCAAGGAATATCTTTTAAGTTAGATCTTTTGGGACCGATGTCACCAACTTAGATAGCAGATCAGCTCTTGAATTTTTGGATCTGGGTATTTGCTAAATGTCAAAGCCATCAAATTTTGAAGCTAGATCTTTCATCTTTTGGAGATATTTCTTCATATTCTCTTTCGAGCTTTAAAGTCTCCCTTCACTTGTCCGACCACTAATTGCGAATCAGTATAGTTCCTCAGCTTTTTCACCTTAAGCTCCCTTATGATTCTGAGTTCGATAATAAGAGCTTTATATTCAGCTTCATTATTGGTTGTCAGAAAGTCAAACCTCAGGGCATACTCTGTGATAACCCCTTCGGATCCGAGAAGTAATAGACCTACTTTCGATCCCATGGAGTTCGATGAACCATCCACATGTACTACCCAGAAGTCATCCGACTCTCTTGAAATTGGGTTCCATCGATACATCCTCTTCATGAATCAGTTCTGGCATTTCTCAATTGTCTAGGATGGTGTATTCAACAACAAAGTCTGCCAAAATTTGAGCTTTGATGGAAGGCCGAGGTTGAAATTTTATCTCAAACTCAGCAAGTTCGATTGTCCACTTCGCTAATAGCCCAGAAGTATCAGACCGATGTAGGACTGTCTTGATTGGTTGATCAGTCAGCACTGTAATAGGATGTGCCTAGAAGCAAGGCTGAAGTCTCTGAGTAGCAATGATGAGGATGAAAATTAGATTTTCTAACTTGATATATTTGGTCTCTGCATCATGTAGGACTTGGCTGATGTAGTAGATCGGTCTCTGGACTTTGTCCTGTTCATGGACCAAGACTGCACTTATGGCTGTTGGTAAGACCGCCAGATATAAATAAAGTTCTTCATCAAGCTTTGGTTTGCTAAGTGGTGAAGAGCTAAAATATTTCTTCAACTCCTCAAAGGCTTGCTAGCACTCTTCGGTCCATTAAAATTTTTTTAGTTGTCTCAAGGTTTAAAAGAACAGAAGACAGCATTGGGCCGATCTTGAGACAAACTAGTTTTATGCTGCCACTTTGCCTATGAGACATTGAACTTCTTTGATATTCTTGGAGAGCCCATCTCCTGTATGGCTCGATTTTTTTTGGGGTTGGCCTCTATTCTCCAATTTGAGACATTTGACATCATGAAATCTAAAACCTTATCTGAAGTGACTCCAAAGGCACACTTAGTCGAATTCAACTTTATTTGATACTTTCTCAGGATAGAAAAGATCTCCTCAAGGTCTTCAATATGAGTTCTGGAGGTCCTACTCTTGACAAACATATCATCTACATAGACCTCCATGTTTCGTTCAATCTAATTCTTGAAGATCTTCTTTACAAGGTGCTGATAGGTTGCACCTATATTTTTTGGATCAAAAGGCATGACCCTGTAACAGAAAAGATCCCGATCAGTAATAAAAATTATTTTCTCCTCATCTTTCAGTGCCATTCGAATTTGATTGTATTCTAAAAAAGCATCCATGAAGGTGAGGAGCTCATGCCATGAAGTTGCATCTACCAGCTGGTCGATGGAGGATAAGGGATAGCTATCCTTCGAACATGCCTTGTTGAGATTTATGAAGTCGATGCAGATCCTTCATTTACCATTCACCTTCTTCACCAGGATCACATTTGTGATCCAACTTAAATAGGTGACTTCTCGGATGAAGCCTACATCCAATAGTTTGTCCATCTCTTTTATTACTTTCTATCATTCGAGCATAAAACTTTTTTCTTCTATTATGGGCCAGTAGCTCAAGTTGACACCTAGCCAATGCATCATCACCTCTAAATTGATACCTGATATATTTGCTGGGGTCCAGACGAACACGTCCGTATTCTTCTGCAAAAAGGAGATGAGATGTCATTTGGTTACCTGATCGAGTTTTAACCCGATCTGGATGGTATGCTCCTAGTTGCTGTCATCCAGTGGGATCATCTTCAGGTCCTCCATCGACTTTTCTCACTCTTTAGATAGCTCATCCCAAGTGTTCAGTCCATCTACTGGGTAAGCTTTAGAAGGTCTGTGCCATGAAGTGCGATGTTGTAGCACCATCATGCCAAGGCCTGATCTCCGTGGATTTCACCAACTGAATTCTATTACGAACTTCATCTTTAGATGGTAGATGGATACTATATCTTGGAGCACATTGAGTCCAAACATCCGAAGATGGCATTGTAGGTCGAAGGTGTCAGACCACTAGGAAGTCAATATGAATCTTGGATCATCAAGAGATCATCTGGCTACTACAAGAAGAGTTATAACTCCTTCAACTGGTATAGCATCTCTAATAAATCCACCAGAGGAGAATTATCACCCTAGCTGCTCTAGGATACACCATTTAAGAGAAATATCAACATAAAATATCTGTCAAACTTTTATTATCAATAAGGACACAGCGTACATCATAATTTTTAATATTTAGAGTTACAACCATCACATCGTTATATGAGAATTAAACCCTTGAGCATCTTTGTCAGTAAAAATAGGATTCTTTGGTCCTCCACTTCTTGAAGGTTTGGATGACTC